>NW_017259208.1:297214-307620 GCF_001594045.1 Atta colombica | reverse complement strand
CAATTGTTTAAATAGTACCTATATAAATTTTTATTTATGGAAAATAAATATTTGTTAAAGAAAAAATGTAATAAATGAAATTAATGATCCTTATACCAAATAAATATATGTTTATATTTATTATGTTTATATTATATGTTAAATATCATATTTAACTAGCACACTATTCAATAAATATTTATTAAAATTTATATTTTTCTCTCAGTGCTATATATTGGCGGTAGTAGACATATTATCATTTGTCACCAGCAGATAGCAACGATATTAAGCTACTAGAAAGAACGATAAGAACCCTTGGGGATGATCGAGAGCGTAAAAAATTAACGATTTAGTGGTTATCATTATGTTGGATAGAGACGAGAAGGAGAATGAGATGACAAACATGTGCTCCTCGCGTGTATGACGTGCATTAATGATACATATGCTGGCCAGTACCCTATGGAAGGTCGTTGATGAGCGTATAATGGTGCCGGGAGAACTGAAGGCTATCTGTCAGAGTTAGGCTAGACAGGTACACTATATTTACACAAGTCGAGTAGACATCTGTTACGTATTTGTAGTGACGCATGTGTAGTGACATATATACGATACACACAAAGCGGGCTTGCCCTGTCATCGGTTAGCCGCTTATAAATCCGGATTAACTCGATAATAAACTAAACGAGTGAAATCGCCGTATAAAAACGGTAGATTTAATCACTTTAATTGGAGCGCAATGGATGCAGAAGCGTTAATCGTACGTGAGAGATTAGCTTCTGTCACCAATCTCGTCGTTCCATTATAAAAAATTGCACATGTTTAATTTATGTAGAAAAAAATGAGCAATACACTTACAAAAGAATCTGTAGAGAATTTTCTTAACTTAATAGAATTATACAACTTAATAGAATTATACAAATAAAATAAATTTAAGGCATTCTTTAAAAACATTTTAGCGTCTTATTAAGTATATTAGAAAAATTTATTTGATATAATAATATTGTAATATCAGAAATTTCTCTTTCTCTCTCTCTCTCGCTCTTCCCCCCCTTAGTCTTTTTATTGAAATGCATTGACTCTTCCCTATATTTATGTGGTGTGCAAGTTTAATACCTCATATAAATACATTTAATATAAAAAAATATTTAAAATTTTATACATTTTGAAGTAAGGATTATCCTTTGTGATCTTGAATCTCTCTCTCATATAGTTATCGTTATCGTATTAAGAGAGATCAGGATTGTCAAATTTTTGACAAATGATTGAAGTTTTTGAATAATGATTTTTAGAAAAAAAGTGGATGTAAAATTTTGAAACATTGTAATATACGTTATAATATATTTACATATCTTAGGTATTAGAAAAATATTACTCTTGAATACATCATAAAAATGTAACAATTAGCCTCGCACTCGGATCACACGTTTCGGGGTGGCAGTAATATTTCATATGGATAAAATATAAAAACAACATAGTTTTTAGTTTAATGTCAGTTCTATATTTCAAAAAATAATAGCATTGATATTAATAAAACAATTATAATTAATAGTAAAATAATTATAATTTTAAACATAAAAATTGTAATTTATTTTCTCTCTCATAGTTTTTATACGAAAAATGAAAAATATATATCTATGAAATATTATATTCGTAAATATATTCTTTAAAAGCGTATCGATCTAGAAGAAATTAAAATTAACTGTTATCTATTCTTCTGGCTCATTTTGATTAATCTACATGATGGCCAGTTTTGAATAAAAAAGATTGTATTCGCAAACTTTGTTACAAAAATGATTAATTACAATAAAAATTATTTAAAACATACTATTATATACAGAATTACAGGAAAATTGCAATTATAATGCAAAAAACTATATAATATAAAAACTATATAATATAATAAAAAGTATACAAAAGAAGATAAGAAAAATTTACTCACCAACTTTATTTTCTTAAAAGTCATTGTATAAACATGACGCTTTTGGCGCAAATCATTTTACACAACAATTCAATATTATATCAGTAATCTACAGTAAAAAGAAGATGTTCTATCATATACCGATGTAATTGTTAGTTTTTTAACTTTATATCGTAATCGGTTTCTATTTCTCAATATTAGATTTATTAAATCTAAGAATGTGAAACTCATACAAAAATGTAAAGCAGTATGACATAAGCAGTAAACTAATTGGCCAATCACAGTAAGGAACGTAAAATTATCTTACGTTCTCTATCGCTATTGATCGATTCATTATTATTACCAACGTCTTATTGCCCTATGTTTTTTGTGTGTTTCTTAGCTTAAAAGCCCTAGCTTAAAAGATGTTAGATCAAGAATTAAGTAATCTTAAACTAATATCATGTAATGGATAAACTTTTACAACGATATTGACGTATCAAGATCTTTAAACTAATATTATGTAATGGATAAATTATTAAGACGATTTAATTCACAGTAGAAGCATCTCAAATATATCATATTCTGTTGAAAATATTGAGATGTATAAGCATCCCTGTAATATAATTTGGATATTTCTGCTGTATGGAAATTATTTGTTTTGTTTATTTCATCTTTAATCTTTTCATTTACTTTCAAGAGACTACAAATGTGATATACATAAATTCACACGGAATTATTAAAAAGTACCTATGATCCATTATTTCTTACTTGTCTATTCACATTATGTAGTCTTATAATCATTTATTATCACTGACTTATTTTTAACACGTGTCAAGTATATCTGATACATGTCAAGTATACTTGATACATATCAAATTAGAATAATATAAATGAAAGGTTAAAGAAGAGATAAACAAAATAAATATATAAAATATATAAACAAATATATACAATAATTTAATCCCATTGTTAAAAAATTTCTTAATCATTATATATCATATGACAAATTTTCAATATTAAAGAAATGACATTTTTTTATCGACAAAAATATGTTATTATACTTCATATTACTTTCACTGAATTAAAATTCTTTTTCTACAGTTAAGATACACATGCTATCTGGCTCTGATTCATTGTACTAAATTAGGAAAAAATAAAAAAATACAGATTTTTTTATCAACTTTTATTTAATATGGCGATCGAAGCTGTCAATTCATTGAAATATTTACTTCGTGAAAAGATTATGCAGGTCACATATGCAAAATAAAGGCAGAGTTAGATATAAAGTAAATAAATGAATAATGGCGATTCATTAAACTTAAGTTTAGAAGCGTAATTTAAAAGATTACTTTTTTTAAACAAATTATGTATATGTATATGTACGATATTGCTGTAGCAATATGAAGTAATGTTGATATTTTGTAAATTATCATATGTTGTAGATTAATATAAATGATAATCGATAAAATCCCATTGGAATCATTTGAATATCACGCCAGCATTCTTTTAAAAAGAGCTATAAAGGAAAAAATAAAAAATGTTCACAAAAAAATATTCTTACATTAAGATGAAGTAATCAAATATTAGAGTGAAAAGTTTTTAAATAAAATGTTAGTAAAAAATAAATTACATTTTAAATCAAAGGTAAATCTGAATAGACCAACAAAAAAATTTTTTAAATTTTCTTCTCAATGGTAGAAAGATAAAATTAATATCTAAATTTATTTGTAAAACACTTTTGTACCAGATTTTCTTTGTAAATTTATCAGTTCTCATTATAAATATTTAAAGGTAACATAAAAGAGCTGGAATAGTATTGGGTTGGTCCGGAAAGTTCGTGCCGACTAACCTATATAATTTAATAAATGTATACTAAAATTTAAATCTTCTGCGTTTCAATTTTCCTTCAAAATCGACATGAACTTTCCGGACAACCCAATAAAATGACATACGTTTTACCTATTTTTATCCAGTCATCTCTAGAGCCAATCATTATATTCTTTTTTATATTCTTGATATTTCCATGAATAACAACACTCGTCATAAAGATCCGATAAATAATTTACAACATATCGGAAAATCATGTCACTTTTAACTGTAATTAACTTTATGACTAAAATTCCCGTTACGTTTTATGTTAATAAGATGGAATGCAATTCTAATGAAAAGCACAACAAGCTGAATCAACTGTGAAGGTTACAAGATAGGTGCGAAAATTACATAAAAAAATAAGTAGAAGTATGTTTGCAAATCGTTTAGTTTATCCTTATAGATCATAGAGCAGATTTGTAATTTCACTAAAATATCTAATTAAATGCTAAAAACATGATTCTGATACTATTGTAATGTTAATTTTAGTATAAGAAAATACTATTTGATTTTTACATTATATTCATTTTTATACAAAACTAATATTAAATTCGAGTGTCATGCAGCGCAAAGTTCAAAAAATGCCAACGAGCGCTGCAGTAAACTCGATAATGCATTGCTTTGTCTGCAATTTTTAGAATTGGTTAAGCTTAATAATCAAAGTGTTCTCTTTCAATTTGTTAAAAATGTATGAAACTGTAGTAAATTTTATTTTTATTTATTTATCTACCATAATAACATTTATTATGGTACTTCCTGACAATAGAAGAATTTATTATAATATTTTCCAGAATAAAAAAGGTATGAACGAACTGCTTGGTGTTTTACACAGAAATTTTTATGATCATTTTTGGCACTCAAATAGTTACATACACAGGATTAATAAAATATTATATAATACTTCTTGTATTCTGTAATATTATAAAATATCTTTTCAGAAACTGTCTAGAAATGTAATGAAGAAAAAAATATTAGTACAAGGAATTACGTTTTTTTATTTGCTGAGTGTTCGCGCTCTTTTTACCGAAGCAATAAAAAATGAGTTGATATTAAAGTTGAAGTTATCGTCCCTTCGTTCTGTAATTAGAAGTTCTCTTTAAACCAGATTTTCAGGTATAAGGGAGGAAAACTCGCGATATTCCAAAGCGAGACAACATTAGATCTGTCCTGCGCTGCTTCGACGGTCTTTAAAACAGTACTTCCAATTGTTGGTCATATTCTAACGGATAACCCACATTCGGGACGTACTGATATGTTCGTGGCCGTCCACGTGGATTAGCCGGAGTCCCTTTCGTATGCAACTTTCGTAGCTTCCTTTCCTCGTACACCTTTATCCGTGCGTACTTACGTGAGCGCGCACACGAGCATGTGTGCGTGTCGTATGTGTTACTCAGATATGCGGCTCTAAGTGGGTCTCTCGTACCGATGTCTCGCGTTAAAGTTGAGCAAGAAAAAAAACAGGTGAATAAAAGTCTGTCTGTTTCTCTTTCTTTTTCTTTTCTCTTTCTCTCCCCCCCCCCTCCCCCCTCCTCTTTCCTCTTTCTCTCGTTTTTTTCGACTGGCGGCATCTGCTTGACCGAATTTTAAAGAGAATCAAAAGAGCAGGGGAGCAATATATAAATTATTGTATTATATTATATATTGAACCGTCACACATCTCGTCGTCGTTTTCACGCCATATGTGCCACAATGATGCTTGCTTTTCCGGTCTAGTGTGAAGGTGAACTTGAACGCGACAGCGCGAGGACCTCGTAAAAGGAAGCTGCTTTCATTATCGCGACCGTGTCTCCAAGTGTGTCATCTATCCGCGAAAAAATCGAAAGCGGAACCTTTTTATTGCGATAAATGCACAAACGTTGAACAATTAGCAAAATACTTGAACAGATTATGTGTAGATACATAAAATGGCAGAATAATCTAAATTTAAAAAAGGTCTCTTGCCTACGATATATTTATATACTATATAAATACAATATACTTAAAGATATTACTTAAAGATATTTTAGAAATTGTTGATTCATCGTAAATTATTTGGCAGCCTGATTTATAAACTGTTTTACAATAATTACAAGAAAAGAATGTAATATTTTATAAATAAACTGTAATCTACTTATAAAGTATTTAAAATAAAAAATAGGTTTTACATTTTTTATTTATAAAAACTGTAAATAGAATTATAACAAAAAGTTGCGTTATCTGTTTTTTACATAATATAAAAAATCGTGTAGATAACTCAATTTTTCGTTACAATCTCATGTATCATTTTTATTTATTTATTTATTATAACTCTGATTGGATACGTGTAATATAAGAGATCGCAATCGGGAGATCTAGCTCATGGTTCATTGGAAGTACCGTGATTTAATCTAATTCATCAGATCTGATAGGAGGAATGTGACTATCCTTTTCGAGCGATCGCGAGATAGAGAGATACAGTTTTATCTAGAAACAAGATATGAGAATGTTTCTCGACTCTCACGCAAAAGGCGTAACTGTGTACAGATTGATTACTCAGCCCCATTTCCTTATTTTTAACTATTTTTCATACATTGAGAGAAACATGTTTGATATTTGTGTATAATAATAACAGTAACTATTCATATAGTTACTGTTATTATTATTAGCAGTAATAATCATAATTATAGTAATATATAATTATAGTTACAAGTACCAAATATTTTTCTGTCTTGTGTGCGCTATCTTAATATAATATTTTCGTAATATTTTTTAAATGCATTGAAATGGACAGTGAACACATCTATATATAAAACATTTAGTCTGTAGATACATGTTAATTTAACATCCACAGTGAGAATTATATAGATGATATTAAGTTCACATCGCTGTTTATTAGAGTATATAAGAGATTCATATCTTAATATATACGATTCTTTCAGTGTATGTGTGTGTGTGTGTGTGTGTGTGTGTGTGTGTGTGTGTGTGTGTGTGTGTGTGTGTATATATATATATATATATAGACAGCAAATGATACAATGCTCAGATGATTATTAGTTGATAACATCGTCAATGACGCAAGCAATTGACGGCGCAAAAATGAAAAAAATAGATCGTTAATACTGCTCTTTCCGCTGATGATGTTTGTCGTCGCTTGAGTGTGTATTGTGAGTTGGTTAAAATTGCTTGATGGCTCGATTGCGGCCGTAATCTAATCTGGACCACATGGACCACATTGACTAATTATCTATATGCATGTGCGCGCTATCGCCATTGTTTCTACGTATTCTGAGATATATATCAGGACGGTTACAGACGAAAATGATCGCTGGCTACAGACACGATTTTTATCAAGAGCACAAGACTTTGACCTAATCCGTACCGGATGGACCAGTCGATGACATCATTGTGCAAATATGGGCGAGGACTTGAGAAGCAAACAAGAGCGATCTAATCGCACGTCACACTCGACACTTATCGGCACCAACTTTTTACAAAAAGGAGAAGTTATTGGCGTTGCAGCATCACCGCCGTATGCTTCGTATACCTCTTTCTTTCAAGGACTCCTACCGCAGTGGGAAAAACATCGCGTCCTCGTATTTGTGACTGATAAGCTACACGCGCGTGGTTACCTGAGATTCTATCTCAGAAGTAAAGAATATTCCAAATTAATATATTTCATCGTAAAGACTATGACATTGACTATGACGTTGGATTACTTGAGGCATTAATAAATGTTATCTATAATGAATTTATGTGAAACTTATATGTTATACAAATGTTTTTTATATTACTTTTTTATATTACTCGATTGAAAATGAGACGATAAATTAAGAAAAATACTCTTTCTTTATTTTTAGGAAGAACTTTTAATGGAAGATCTTTTTAATGTTTCGTTATGCAAATATCTTTTTCCTAACAAACTTCTTTTAGCTTGTATGTACATTAAGGGATGCTGACCGACCGAAAAGAAAATGCAATATTTTGTTAATTGTTATCTTTGTTAATCATCAAATCCAATACAATGTCATAATGAGAATATTCTTTAGCGTAGTTTAATTTCATTAATAGCATTTTTTCACTGGCAGAACTGGTGCATACTCATTGCACATTAAAATTGTTGTACTGCCTAATCTGAATATAAAAGTGAGATATCTCAATTAATAAAATACCAATGTAGTTTATCAAATAGCATAATAAAACATATTAAGAATTTCGCGGTTTAATTTGTTTCTATATTTTTATTAAACGTACATCTTTCTTCGATTTGTGACAACAGCTTTAAAGTGTACTGAGTGCGTAATAGTTCTGCTAATGAAAAATGCTATAGATGTTTGGATATCTTTTATCATCAAGTGAAAATCTGTATATTTAATAATTTTTGTAAACTGATCTTCAGAAAAAGTTTTGATGTTTCATATAAACAGATTGTAGAAATTGTTTTTGATTTTGTAAAATTGAGAAGCGTTACGTCTTAATCTGGTTTTCTCTTTTTGATTTTGCTTGACTTACGATCTTCTAAATTATAGATATTTCTAAATTTATATTTGTAATTTAATTATAATATAATTTACAATTTTAAATTATATGTCTTTAGTATTAAAGACATATAATTGACATATAATAGTATCAAAGATATATAATATCAGATAATATAAACAAATTTAAAAAAGCAAAGAATTATTTTAAAATTAAATTTCATTGCTAGCTTAATATTGTGTACTTGAAAATTAGATAGCTTTAAAGAAGAATTAAGTTTCGATATCGTAAACATGATCTTATTTTTCAATTAACATTGATAAATATTAATTTAACAAATCTTAAGTCTTAATAGATTTTTATTCACAAATAAGATAATTTTATTTGAAACGTACGTTTGTGTAAAATTATGTAATAAAAATTATATTATTAGAACGCAAAGGATTTATTCAATCTAATGAATATTATTTACATAAAATTATGACTTTTTGAATAAAAAATTAGAATCATTATATTAATTATAAATAGTAAAAAAAGAATATTTAATATTGTCAATACTCATTCTGCGAAGTCTAATCCTATATTCAAGCGAAGATCCAAAGTTATGTGCGAAATGAACAATGCAACGTCTCAGGAGAGATGGCAAACAGGGCAATGCTATTTAGATAAAAAAAAAGATGATAGAAAGAGAAAAGAATAAATAACTATCCGCCTAAATGTAATCTATAAGTGTATATATTATAGTCAAATATACATTTACTGTGAATAATTTAAAAATTAAAAAATATTTATATTTTTCTCGATTCTGTGGGAAGAGGACTCACACGACATATTTTATCCGAGAGATGTTCTAAAAATGTTTTTAGAAAAACGTTCTTTGAAGGTCTGTGTTAAATAGACAAACATAGATAAATATATATCCTATAGATATCTTCTAATTAGAATCATTTTGTATGCAGGATCTCTAGTTTTACAATTAACAAATTATGCGAAAAAGAAGGATGTTTACTATTTTTTCTGTTTTATCTTTTTCTTCTCTTCTTCTCTTTCTCTCTCTCTCTCTCTCTCTCTCTCTCTCTCTCTCTCTCTCTCTCTCTCTCTCAGGAGTTTTAGAATATAGTAGATCAAATAAATAATGACTATTTCGTATCTTGATTCTGATTATAGAAGATCTTTAGATAAATAAATAGATAAATGCGTGTATATACTATTTAAAGCAAGCTCTCTAAGATCACAAAAGTAAAAAAAAGAATAAGAAAATAGTAAAAATAACAAAAATAATACAAATAAAATATAAGAATAAAAGTTATATAAAAGTAAAGAAAGAAAACAAAGAATGATAAACAAGGGATACAGCGATAAAAGATGGTACAATAACGGCCATAAATAAAAAGTCGAAACAAAGACTGCAAGAAAGCCTATTTTATGTCGCTGCAGATGATAAAAACAAGTATACATGAATGATTAGGTTTTAATACATTATACTTTAGAAAATTGTTGAAAATGATGCAATCTGTCTTTTATAAAGTTATCCTCTTTATTGTTATCCTCTTTATTGTTATCTTCTTTACGCTCTTTATTCTTTATTATCAGTATCTATTGAAAAAAATAATGGTTTACTTTTTAAGAAGAGTTTGCTGTTAATCTCGTTTCGATCTTTTGCATCTAGTATATTACAATCGAATAGAGATTCAAGAAGAAATAAGATCTCGGCAAATTCTACAGGCTTGATCACTGAGTTAATCTTGTAATGTCACGCAATGACTGATCCAAAGTCCTCAGATATCAGAAATTAGCATAAGCAAATATTTAAATATAGTTTTCGGTTTTAATTTTTATTCATCTCGAATAGAGTATTCTATACTGCCAGTTTGCTTCATGAAACAGAAATATTTACAATCAACATTATACATTCTTTGACAGAAATCATAATCAGGCATTATAATCCTGACTCTATTGAGATTTTATAATAAGCGTGACAAAAAAATAATAGAATGCTTGTACAAAAAAGTAGAACATAGATCTAGCCAATCGAAAATTTTCTATCGCCTTTGTTTAGATTTTTTGTAGTTTTGAATAAGAATATTATGATATTACATATTTTTTATTTATTTATTTGTAAGTATTTATCTAATCATTTTGCATAAACAAATCTTTTTCTCATGTCGTTGTAATCTTGCATGAAATATATTGTAAAAATACACACACATATATATATATATAT
>NW_017259208.1:287780-297130 GCF_001594045.1 Atta colombica | reverse complement strand
ATATATATATATATATATATATATATATGTCAATAATAAAGTTTTAGAAATTCCGAGTAAAGCGAGTTCTCTCTCACGATTTTATCAAAGTCGTAAATGGCGCATCACCTAGTCGTCGTCCATTACGTCTTAGCGAAATTGTCGCGAGCTCGAACATACATTATCTATAAAATTCAAACTAACGTTCCGTCATCCGTTCGATGACGTTGACCTTGTGTCTTATCAACAGAATTGTCATGAACATTAACGATTTGAATAACGTTTTGACGTGTTATTGCAGATTTCTTTTTAAGGCCCATTCGTGCGTATGACTATAATGAGCATTTTTCACTTTAAGGCTCTACTACTTTCTATCGCTTTGATAGAAAGGATCCTCCCGATATTTCCATTTCGCAATATCGTACGATACCGTTTCAGAGTAATTTCATTAGCTTCTCGGTGGGAGTGAACTGGATTTCGAGATAGGGAGACTAAATCAGGTGAGAAATCGATGAATCGGAGCTGCGGGCTCGCCCATCGTTTACAGAAGGGAAGCGGCGAGTCGTCATCAGACGCGAAGAACCGAGAACGTAGATAGCAAAGAGACGATCCGTCGAGGGGGGTGGTCGCGTTTGTGTGGGTGGCTGATGCGTTGGGCGCCGACTCGGCTCGAGTACGAGTCACTTCGTGTAGCGGCGCCGCCGAGAGAAAGAGAGGGAACCACGAAGAGCGTGAGGACAAGTGGGGGAAGAAGAGTCTGAAAGGAGACGTGAGTCCAGAGAGCGAACGAGCGAGCGAGGGGAAACGAGAAGGGTGAAGGTTTCCTCCGATGGAAAAACGTACCTAGGGGTACATAGGCGTCTACTAAAGGGGGCATCGAGGTACAAGGATACAGAATGTATAATATTATTTCAACGATCCATTAAAGCTTGTTTTTAACAATGTAAATTAACTTTTATAATCTTGATTTAATTTGTACTCTTTATCTTTTTCTAATTTTTATAACTAGAAAAAGATGAAAAGTAAAACCAAGATTGAAGTTCTATATTAGAAGTTCTATATTAGTCTATATTAGAAGAAAATTTAGATAAATGGATATAAGAAGAAAAAAGGGTAAAATATTTTTTATAAACTCTTTTTTCATATGATCTTTCACCTCGATCTGGATAAGATGTTAGTTCTTTACAAATTGTTGCTGATATTGTAGACTACAAATCGATTAGAAAAGATGATGTAGGAAGATTAACTTTTGATCATTAACTTTTGAATTTTAGAATTTTGTATTAAACGATTTTACAACAGATTCGTACGATTCTATTCTAATAATTTCTTCTGAAATACAAAATTTTAGTTTCAGAGAAAAACATTTTTTAATAAATTTCCTTCCATCTCAATTACATCATGTACCTAATTATTTCATTAGATTATTTCATTAGATACTAAATGGAAGGCACGGTTTTGTTTAAATATTTAAAAATTTAGCTATATTTTAGACAGATTTGAAAATAATTTGGATATACCATCAAAATAATGTAGAACATTCAAGCTGATTGTTAGACTGTCAAAACTTTTTGCAACATTGCGCATTATACTTCAATTTTCTACAATTTTGCAAAAGTATGTTTAAATCTATACCTAGCTAAATTTTTGAATACTTCAATAAAATCGTTCTTTTTGTTAAAACATTCTTTACATTCCTAAGCGTAGTGCATTCTTTATATTCTTAAAATATCTTTCTAATGTTGGAAAATAAATGATACTTTACCCGGAGATAAATCAAATCGAGGTGTTAGAAACCGATTCTGATATCCATCGCATCATAATTATTTTTTAAATAGCTCGATTTTCTCCCCAATTCTTTCTTTTATAAAGACATTTATCACTTGATTTAAAGTAAGTATACTTGATGCATCACTTGAAATCAAACAACTTTCGTTTGAAATATTTCTTTATATAACATATCGTTACTTAGGAGTCCTGGAACTTGCCGATTATCCTGTATATTCCTTATGAGTAATTGTAAATAAATAATTGTATGTAAAATATATCTTTGGACACGTTATTGTTTTATGCCATTCTATGAATTTAAATATATAATATCAATTTTAATCAACTAGTTGCACTTTAAAAATTAAAACTATAAATAGTTCTAAAAATATTGGAAAATCGAGCTTTTCCTTCGATAAAAAAAATTATAACGTGATGAAATAATTAGACTCAGATTCGGTATCAAAATATGTAACCATAGCCTAATTTTTGGATTAAGCATTAAATTTTTTTGTATGCCTGTGCAATTAAAAATCTGTTTCCTTACCACACGCATTGGATATAATTCTATGGCAGCTATTAATGTTTTGTATGTTGCATAGAGAATACGAAACATATGGATGTAACGTATAAATTTTGCTTGTCATGCTAAGAAATTGTTGTGAAACAATTATAATTTCAATCTCAAAATAAGGATTTGTTATTCATTAAGTTTATCTAAAAGCTCATCTAGACATTTTTTAATATCAGAATTATTGAAATAATCAAAATGATTGATGAATTTGTATGTTTTCTTTAATTACTCCAATTTTTAATTATATATTTAAAAAAATTTTCTGTAACTTTCGTAATATGTAAACGCGCGATTGATAAATTGATCAATTTACTTTTTATATGTATTGTAAAAAGTAGAAATTAATCGGTAATTTTGAATTCCAGAGAAAGAATAAAATCATCAGTAAAATTCTCATTTTTCATACAATCAAATGATGCAGGAACAAATAAATTAGGATAAAGTGATACAATTTTGAATGACTATATGATTTGAATCCAATTTTCGAATTTGGTTTCCTCCTATTTGATACCCTTACACAATGAGATCAGAATTATCAAACTTCGAAAATTAAATTCTAAGAACACAAATCATATATAAAAAATAATTTCAGTCACACGATATCAACTGATATAAAGAAAACACAGTTATTTTAAAAAAAATTATGCAATTTGCAATATGCATATTTGCAAACAATACAAATTATATATTTTTTTTACACAACAATTTAATATTATATCAGCAATGTGTAATACATTAAAAAGAAGAGAATGTTTTACATATATCGAATGAGTTATTAGCTTTTTGACAGTCAACCTCAACAAGGTCCAGTCCCGGTCTCCCTTCCTCGCATACTATTGTATCGAGAACAAAAACCCGATCTGAAAAAAGTCTCGAGAATGTATAATAAGATCCATCCCGAGAAGAGAGGTAAAAAAAAACCGTAAGATTCCGCTGTTTTCTCGTCGAAGAAATTTATTTCCATTCGAGCGCCCATGTATCCACGTAGATGTCGAACGGAACGCTCCTCTGGCGGGGCGGACCGGCGAGCGCGGGGGCGCAGGTAGAAGGGATGGGCAGTTGGTGAGTGGGGATCACCGCAGAGAATCAGGAGAGGAGCGGAGCGGAGCTGTGCCGACACTGCCGACGAGGGAGATCGCACGAGAGGGAACCGCGCGGTGAGGGAGCAAGCAGAACGGCGGACCAATCCGAGGAAGGGATGATGGGGCCTCGGCGCGAGCCGAGAGAAATTGTCAGAAGCACTACTGCGCGGTGAGTCGGCCCGTCGTGACCCATTCTCATGGATCTCGCGGTCCTCTCTTCTCGCAGTGCCGCCAGTGCCTCTTTCCCTGGTCCCCCCCACCACGCGCGCACGACGGAGAGGATCGCATCCCCCGCCCACCCTTTTCGCTCCTACCCTGGTCGCCGCGCCGCGCCGTCGCCGCCCCCGCTTCTTCCTCTCCTGAGAATCGTGAGGGCTCCTCTCGTTTCGGGATCACCGTGCGCGCCCAGAGCCCAGACCAGACGTCGACAGACTCGACCACGAGCGGTACACGCGCTCAGTGCGCTGCTGAGCGTCGAGCGGTGACGAACGGAATTGAGAAGGTGAGAAGATATCCCGGAGTACACGGCCACTTCGATCGATCGTCAACGCTGTATCTCGCTGCGCCGCTCCGTGGGTCTTTTCTTATCAGTGCGAGAGGAGCGATAGACGGGGAGTGATCGGCGGGGTGTGACGCTTTTTGCGGATCATACCTTGCACGATGCGCGACTTTGCGGGTGTCTCGGTATCGGATTTCCATTATCGGAGCGACAGCGGATAATTCGGTAACAGTGCACCGCGAAATTAGGTGTCTGGAACTCGGGATCGGAGTGTACTGCGGTGCATCTCGCACTCGCAGGTTGACGTATTCCCGAAATCGGGAGTGGACGCGGACTGGTGTTTAAAGTGCTAATTAGTTACGCGGATGTTGGAGTTCGTATATCCCACGACGGTGTGATCTCTCGGCTGTCGACCGAAACGTCGCTTGCCGTCTCGCGGACTCCGGCTCAGCATCATGGACTATTCGAAGAAAGGTATGTTCGCCGAAGTCGAGAGGACCTTGAATTGGATATGACACTCCGATAAATATCTTCTTTGATTTCGCATCTGTAGTCGTGCTTACCATTCTGTCTACGTATTGCGTCATCACCATATAATTTAACTTTTTGGGTGAAGATATCGTGTAGTTTACGCGCTGAGAATTGATCAAAAGATTCATCACGTTTTTTTTTTTTTTTTTTTTTTTTAATAAGCTTTTCTTCTCGATATCTCGAAAAGTAACGTATCGCTTTTTATGCGCATCCAAGGAATACATAAAAATCAAAGTGATTTTATTTTGATTCTTAACGTCAATAAACAGTCAAATTAATCAAAAATGTAATATTATTTGATGTGATGTCAAAATGAAATCATTTTTACGCTCTCTTGACTTCGTGTGTTTCTTAAGATGCGTCGTAGAAATTTTCGCAGATACACGGTTGATTTCCTTTTTTTTTTAAGATAAGCTTTTCTCATCGACATTCCACTTTGTCTGAAACGTGTTATTCTTTATATTTACACGTGTACCCCATCTGCATATTATCGTCACGAGAAATTTTATAATAGCAGATGCAAAGTTGCGTCTCACACCTGTTCTTCTCGTGGCTGGTCTTGAGAACGAGTTGTGAGTTAAGAGATTCCGCGAACGAAGCGTTACGATAACGAGATTGTATCAGGCAAAAAGTTAATACCAGATTATATCAATTTTATTGATGACGCAAAGTAAAGTATCGCATGAACGATTCCAATCGCATTCGTGGCTTCGATCTTTGTAGCAAACTCGCGTTTGTTTAATTTCATCACCTTCATCCTGTTCCCACCGAAGATGTCAGATATGACATCTTAGCTATGTTCCTTTCAGCCGTTGAAAACAAAAAGAGAAAAGATAATCAATTAAAAAGAAGAAGCTTTTTGTTACAAAATAAATCAATTTATCTTAAATATATCTCTTCTTTGATTTGAGCTTTTTGAATTTATCTCGGGCTTGAGAGAAATATCGAAAGTGCAAAATCCAAAGATTATTTATCAGTACTAAGAAACCGTTCGAAACTGAAAAAAGGGGGAAGGAGCATAAAATATATAAATATTCTCTGTGCTTCTCTGTGCTTCTCTGTGCAAATTAACTGATATTCAGTCATTCCCTTTTTCCACGAATGATTTATCGATCGATCGTCACAAGCGGCATGTCTCCTCGATGCTCTCGGTGATAATGGCAGAAGGGGGTAAATGTCAGAGGTTATAGTGGATCTACATGTTGCAATGGGTGACGTGTCGAAATTACAATCGAGTGTTGGTAGGACCAGTGAATGATAGTCCGAATTCTAAGAAGATAAGGACTCTTTTACGCTTCTTTCTTATCTATGTGTACATACGGTGTCAAGATGTTCTCGTAAAGGTTCAAGCGATCCTCAACTCTGCCTCCCTAATATTGTCACAAACGCAGATAAAAATTCTCACGGTGATTAATAAATAAAATTCTTAGAGATATAAAACATACCTTGAAATATAACAATTTCAAATATAAAAATTTAAACGCACGCTTTTGCTGGAATAATGAAGATACACACAATGCGATATTTTTCTAATTTAATTTAAAGATTTATAATATTTTTTCCGATATTTTTTTTAAATTCTAATTGAGAAATGAATGTTACAATTATAATAACAAAAATATCGTGAAATTATAGAATGTTAGAAATCGTGATTTTTTTTACGTTAAAATTAGAAAATAATTAGAATTTTAGTATAACTTTTTGAACAGTATTACATAAATCGCTTTAGAAAATTTAACTGATTATAATATGTTAGATTTTATCTCAAAGCAGTTAATAATGTCAACCGTGTTACTTATCTGCCATTAATAATTTATTGCCATTAAAATTGCTCGAATTCTCTAATTTATAAATCGAAATCAAATCGATATCGATTGATTTTTTAGAAAAGTTTGATTTGATATCGACTACATTTTCTATTAATTTTCGAAGAAGATTGTTGACATTTTATCAATGTTGCATCGATAAAATGTCGATCTTCTTTCGAAGATTAATAGAAAATCTAGTATAGATATCAAATCAAATGATTCTAAAAATCAATTACTTTAACTCGACTTGTGAATCCGGATAAATTTATAAAGATCTTATTTTTTCGTATTTCTTTTTAATTATATATATATATATATATTCTTTATATTGAATATCTTTGATAAAACATATATTTCGTAATTTCCAAGTTAAATA
The DNA here is from genome assembly GCF_001594045.1 of Atta colombica. Lineage (NCBI taxonomy): Eukaryota > Metazoa > Arthropoda > Insecta > Hymenoptera > Formicidae > Atta > Atta colombica. The sequence goes on along the minus strand of NW_017259208.1, from coordinate 290,514 downwards.
TTTTGGACCGTATTACACGTACGGATAAATATTATCCAGAAAAAAAAGATTCATTCTTTCTGACACAGCACAAGGATTATACGAGCATGAAGTCTGGATTAGGGTGTGGTGCGGAAAGTCAACCGCTCCCTTTTTCACCCCAGCAAAGGGGAGCCCTTCGGTAGTGAGATAGATTAATTAGCGATGTTTATATTTGACAAGAAAGTGCATGCGTTTATTAACTCCCGGAAAGTTCTTTTTCCGTAATAAATTGAAAGTTGCAGTGAACGAATATCTCGACGTATACATAAATCAAGCTTATCGAAATAAAACACATCATATCTTCCTCAAATCATTCGATAAAAATATAATTGTTACGCTAGTAAAAAAATTGTAATCCGTTTGAGATGAATGATTTAATTATATATCCTTCCGCTTAATTTTCCTTAATTTGTATTAAATATTAATGTGTATTACATCTTGCACATTTTTAGATAGTCTTTAACATTTTTTTTTATAATAATAAACGATTCATTATTTATTTTTTTTTATGTTGGATATTAATTTAGAAAATAATTGTTTTACTATGATAATCTTAATTTATGATGCTAGTAAAATTATATCGTTATTTATCAAAAAATACTTTGAAATGATGATGGTGAGAAAAATTAATTCTTGGTTTTACACGTTGCAGATGAACTGATTTAATTAACAGATATAGATTCTTGCTTTGTGCAAGAAATAAGGCTTTATATGCCGTAAAAATGGAGCAGTTGTGGATCCTTCTTGGAAGCGCCACAAACTAGGACTATGCAATTTATCATATTCGATGGAAATAGTGAGAAGCTTTCTTATAGACTAAGTAGAAAAAGTTTGATCGCGTTATGCTCCAATTTTCGTTTTTAAAAATTGATCGAAAAACGAGTGATAAATGAATGACTAAAACTAATTATTATTAAAAATTAAGAGATTCGAGATTAAATAATTTTACGTGTAACAAATGCTATTAATATTTTGATTATTTCGTTTATGTAATATTGATATAATTTAAAAATTACATCAGTATTGCGATCATAAATGAAATCATAAAACTGTGAATATTAAAATTTATATAATAAAATTAATGAAATTAATAATGTATAATAATAATAATAATAATAATGATATTTTATGAATGGATTGTAAATTCATGCGTAAAATATCTTTATTTTTTTAAATTAACAGCTCAATATTGTATTCAAATAAGAATTATTATTATTTTTGCAATACTGTCTAATTTACATCGAGCATTGATGAACCCAATGGTCCATCTCTTGCTCGAAATCCTTTGCCTCCAAAGTAAGTAAGCTATGTTTTAGCGAAAAACTCAACGCGGATGATGATCGATCTCCATTTGCGGTTAAAGATTAGACGTCCACCACACCTATCATCGCTTTCCTATTCCCTACCTCCCAAGGCGTCATAAAGTCGGTCTAGGATTTGCATAGGTCTTATTACAGTAGCAATCTATAGATGTGGCGTGGCGGTAGGTAGGTAGGTATGACAACCGCGTCGAGGTACATGCGGAAACACTCGGTTGGGCCACGTATACGAGGGTACTTTGCGTGACATCCTTCGCGGCACCTCAAACCGTTCACCCTCGGTCGATTGTGAAATTAATGACCCGTGGTAGTAAATTTTTCGGCGGAGGATGTTTCGTTTTCTCTATTGTATATCAATATGCCTATTGTTCGTCGTTGTATCGTTTCTCTGGATTATCTAAAACCGAAAATGAAAATAAAAAATGTTCTTTATTTTATTTAATTATGTACATTGATATAAAATATGTTTTTAATTTTTGTTTTTAAATTTTTCGTAAGATTAAATTATTTTACTGATATTTTAGTATCTTAAAACAGAAATTTAGAAATATCAACAAGATTAATAACTGATATCATATAAATATGTAAAAATTATATCAGTATTATAATCATAATAAAGTTTTACACTAAAAAATATATGTAGATTTAACATGATATTATGACGAATTTTCAACGAAACTCTCTTTCGCATTCAATTTTTGATATTTGCAAATTGTGGAAAGTTTCTGTAATTGATTTTATTTTAACTTAATCTTGGCTTTTTTGAAAAGATTTAACAGTTAAAATCATGTGAACTTTAAGCTTTATTCTTCAAGTCTTTTAGAATCATTAGGCTGTGTGTAAATCGTGATACTGCAAATTTTTATTCAATTTATAATTTTTGAAGAAAGATTTGAATAGATCATTATATAATTTACGGCCTAATGATTTTAATAGATTCAAATTTAAAAAATGGATTAAATCTATTCTTGAATTCATAAATAATGGCAGTATAATTTGAATCATGATTTATGTGGTCTAATGATTCCAAAAAATTCGAATTTAAGAAAACTCGAAGTTTAAATTTTTTTAACTGTTAAATCTTTCTAAGAATCGCTTAAAGTTAAAACAAATTATAGAAGTTGCACTATTCGCGAATATCAGAATAAATTTAATTTTACAATAATAGCTTCGTTAAAAATATTATTTGTAACCCAGTGCGATTTGAAAATCTTGCTGTTTTTAAGATTAATTCTTTTTATTTTCACAAATTTACAATGTGCGTCAATGCAAAAATGAAAGAAAGATAATATGCCTACTAACCAGTTAATTTTATTTCAAATATTTCCTTGACTTATCAAAAAACCTAATTTGTTTTATAATTAGTTATAATTATATCAAATTTATTTATTTCT
>NW_017259208.1:269142-287680 GCF_001594045.1 Atta colombica | reverse complement strand
TATATATATATATATATAAAATAAATGCAACATTAGCGCTATTAATGTCATTGCGTTAAAAAATATCAGAATAGAACAATTTCTTACGTTTAATAGTTTGTTGTCAACTTATATAAAATTAACTGAATTTAATAAAAAAAATAATGTGACACATATTTTAAAATGAAAGGAAAATATTCCGAAATATAGAATCACTAGTCTCCAAAAATACATTTCGCTCGTTCAACCGACATTCATTTTTCATGAAAAAGATTAAGATTCCGTATTTAATGTCTGTTCGAGGAAAACTTACTTCTTAGAGGCATTGTTTCTTTCGAAAAACACGTGTCTAAATCGCAAGTATTATCTTTGTATATAATATTGATAAAAAATAGGATAAACGAAAAAAAGGATAGAAAAGGGTGAGCAGGGAGACTCACTCGGAGTCACTCGCAGGTACGTGCGAAGGGTTGCTTCGGTGAGTTTCATGGATGGGTAAATTCAAGGTTGTAGAGAGACGACTTCTCGAAACACACTAGCCGACCGCCATCTTTGTTTCTCCTGCGTGGTGCGTGGGTGTATCCGAGCGTGGAAGAAGCGGGGATGATGAGGGAGAACTGGACAGAAGGAGGGGAAGATGACGAAGAGGGAAGAAGGCGCTGCCGTCAGAATAGGGAGAGAAAGAGAGAGAGAAAAATGATAGGGAGGTAAAAAGGGGGACAGATATGAGACAGCAGGGTTAGGAGGACGGGGTGGGAAGAGGTGAGGAGGGAAAGGGGAAAAGGACGAAACGCAGTAATGAATCTGCGGCTATGAGGCAGGAAGGAAGGCGAAAAGTAGAAAAACGCGTAGCGTGATCGTCAGACGGCATCGACGAACGGATGTCGGCAGTGAGAGAGAAAAAATGTGAAACGGAGAGAAAAAGAGAGGGAGAAAGACTCGAACGGAAGGACAGGGGAAGGAATGAGGGAGCTAGAGGAGAAAGAAGGAACGGAGAGCACGTCCGAGCGAGATAAGAGTACAAGAAAAAGCGGAGGGTATGTCCGAGTTAATGTGATAAAGGGACGAGATAGGCGAAGAGGCGAGCGTGAGCGAGATAAAGAGGAATGCTGGCCTGGTGGAGGGGAACAAGTGGGATGGAGGGGACGTAATGTGGCGGGCGGTGATGGTGGCGGCGGAGGGGGAGGAAAGAGATAAAAAAAGGCTCCGGGAAAGATGAGAGGTGGCCAATGGCGGCGCGATACGACGCCGAGTCGTTGGTCTCTCTCTCCCCACTCTCTTACTTTGCCCAGCTAGCGTAGCTGCTTCAGCGCAGCATCCTATGATTCGTAGGTGGCGGTTCCCAGGCGAGCGAACGGAAATGCGCATGTACGCCCCCGAGCAGACATGACACTGCTCCCTTTTTCCCTCAAGGTTCCCCCGGCGAGGTCCCGCGAGGGTGCAATGCAGATATAGGCGTGGCGTTCTGGTCCTTCGCTTCGTCCGCGAATCCCTTGAAACTGCAGCGATTACGGGATTCGCCCTTCTCCCTTCGACGATTCGTTCATCCCTTCTGCTGAACTTTCCATATTTTTGTTTATAAATCACAAGTATTAAGAATTAATAACTACAACTAATTATTGATGATCTTCTTTAATAATCAATTTTTTAATTTTTTTGAAGCGATGTGTGTATAGTTATATTAGTCTTATATTGTCTATTTGTAATTATATTACATAATATTTTGTATGTTTCCTACTTTCTTAATTTTCGATATCGAATTGAGAAAGATGAAGCACGCAATGTTTCATTAATGGCATGCATAAAACAATTATAAATATAGAATGCATTTTATATGTTCTTATACTAAAACAGTGTATAAAAAACAAATTTAATAACTTTTACAATGGCAGTTTAATACAATTGTTAGAAAAGTTTTGCGTTCGTACATTTGTGACGGATTTCAATTTTCAGTTAACGATCGATTATTTGTTTCTTCTTGCTTCATCTCTTACGCAATAATCCACGTGTAAGATATTCGTGATGTTATCTACATATACATGTTATTCAGTTCGAAGCGCATTTAATTTCATCATTTCATTCCATTTTCGCAAAGTTTTGCATTATTTCTATATTTTTTTTATTACGTAAATTTGTTACGAAGATGTTATAACATTATTTCGCATGATATTGAATGCGTTTTGATGAGACTTAAGAAAAATATAAAAGTAAAAAGAGAGAGAGAAACGAATATTTCTTGAAAGGTCTAGATCTAAAATTTTATTTAACGTATTCGGATAACTACTTGATTTTGTAATCTTATTGTTTGTATTGTTTAATTACAATACTACTAGATTTGTTCTCTAAATATTTCTCGGATACGTTACCTCGAAAGAATTGTCTCGGTGAAATTTAGTGTGCAGGTCTTGCAATTGGAAATCTTTCTCCCTCGTGCTTTCCATTTCTAACGATCGCAATGTGACGAGAGACTAATCGTTACGACGTTCCGTGAACCAAGAAAACCGATTTCTATTCTTTCGATGCGTTTCTCGTCATCAATTCGAGCGACATTCTCTTAACTATGCGTTCTTATGATATATATATCTGATAGATGATCGTAAAGTTATAATCAAAAAGGTTTTAATTTTCTAGTCGATATTAAGTCACCTAAATTATTGCAAATTATGAAGTCATTTAAATTATTGCAAAAATAATTGTCTTAATTTTATATACTTAATTTACCTTTACATTATACTTATAAATTTTAATTTAGAGATAAGGAAGTTTCTTATAGAGTTTTTAGAGTAAGAATTAGAAAAAATTCCAGTAAGATGACTTTTTATCTTTCATATAAAAAGAAAGAAACGGTAATAAAAAAAACAAAATAATATGTATTAAAAAAAATGATGTTAAAGTAATTAAAAGTTTAATACAGATATATACGAAAATAATTTTATTGAACTATCAAGATAATTATATGGAACGCTCAAGCTGATTTTTAGAATCTATAAATTTTTTGCAGCATTACACATCATGCTTGAGTTTTCTACAAAATTATGTTGTTATGAGTTAACAAAATTATTTTCAGATCTGTATTTAGCTAAATCTTGAATTCAGCAAAATAATTTTTTTTGTATATAATATCTAATGAATTCAATAAATGTTAACATGAGATTACATTATGCTTTTTCATAATAATTATTTTAAGATAATATTTGTAAATAATGTATGTATATTTAATATCTTTTTCCACGCACTGTAAATTCATTTTCTTATAGATTTTATATTCTCTATTGAGGATCGATATTCTAATTCTTATTTAAGGAACTTTATTTTTTGTGAACATGATATAATAAAAAATTATAATAACATGTGCGCGCACTTTAGTGGCTGCTCAATTAAAAGCAGTTAGGCTTAGCGGCGAGAAGTGAAGAATCATTAACGATCAGGCACGCGTTAAACCGCAGGATAAAATTGATCGGACTTGTTTCTCTACACTTGACCAGAATGCACGCGCGCACATGATTTACGCGCATGAATAAAGTTCACCTGCCAACAGGTATGTTATATGGATAGCTGTCGAGCAGGTTCATTTGGGATCTCTCGACGACCAGTTATAGTCATTCAATTGACGAACAACCAGTGTATAATACGTTAATAAATTTAGTGGTCTCACAAAAGATAAATTATTATAACATTTGATACATTATGATACATAATTATAAAATGTTTATATTTTTTAAACAACGGTTTAGCAATCGTAATAATGACATTAAATTGACAGAGCTGGAACACCAATCCGTAAAAATTTATATTATTGTTCCAATTGAAATTCTAATATACGAATAAACTTATGTTTGTTCTATATGTAATATAGATTGTGAAATAATTATGGAAAATGCGCGAATGCAAAATGTATTGCGTCTTTCGAGTATTAAAGATGTCAGTATTATGTTTACGATCCTAATATTGAAATATACATATATATTTGTGTGTTTTGCATTGTCTTTTATTAGAGAATATCGTTTATTACAGAATAAACATATATTTGTATATAAAAGGTGGATGATTAATAACATAATAAGAAAATCTTTATTATATTTTAAATATATTTTTGTGGATAGTATTATTTTAAAGGTTTTTCGATTTTATGCAGTTACTGTTGGTTATCTTTTAATAATTTTGAAAATTTTACTTATTTATTAGTTTAAAAACAAAGAAATATGACAATTCTTTCTAAAAGAATAATTTCCAGTTATAAATTTTAGTTTAAATCTAAACAGATTTGATACAAAACAAAAATCTTATTTACCTTATTTTTATCTTTGTAAATTCTTTCGAAATCTTACATCATTTATCTTTTCGTTTCTTCTGATGTTTATTTATCCTGATATTATATTTGGCAATTTCTGGATTTTTCTTATCTTATTTTACGATTGTTCGTAAAAAAAAGAAACAATTATATTTATCTCTCTTTACAGAAATTTACTATTTTTGATATATTCTTTGGATATATAGACTGAGTATGAAACATTTATTCTCCACTATCGAACAGTAAATCGATGTTTTGGAAGATAGCTTATTATTTCTTCGTTCATTCTTTCTGACAGTTCACGGAAACACGCGCATGAATCATTGTGTTCGAAATTCATCTGTGCTCGAGACTGAAGTATTGTTCTCATAAAATTCTAAATTGAGAAAATAATTTATGTACAAGTGTCTACGTTGAATCAGAGAAAAATTTATCTTTCTCTATCAAACTCGATTATTAATTAAAAATTAATCGAAACTTTCAAGGTATATACTATAATTTTTCAAAAAAAATAATACATTAATTTAAAAATATCATTTAAACTTTGTAGGTATTGTAGATTTTATAGACTTTTATTATTATATATAGACTTTTATTATTGTAAATCATGATTTTACAAGAGAATTTGTTAGATATAATCTTAATTATTGCATAATTAATTTTTGATTATTTAAAATTTAACGAAACTTTTTTTGTAGGAGCAATAAGTTAAATACTAAAAGCAATTTGTCCCTACTATTATTTAATTATCTTATCACAGTTAATAGTTTCATTCCACTCTATTATATTAGGTATAAATATTATAACGTTACCGATTTGTATGAAAAGATCCAAAGTCTTCCAAATTAAATAAAAGCATCAGGTTGATATCAGAACATACAATGAGATTAATCTTGAGATTAGAAATAGACTGCTCTTATAATCCATCACGTGAACAAACATGATTTTAGACAAAAATTCTTTCAAGAATGAACTTTGAGTGTAAATATTTTTCCTCTTGATAAGGGAATTAAATAATTTAAATTTTAGTTTCTTACCTTGCATTCTAAGCCTGATTGCTAGTTTCTTGAGGTGTTCGTTGCGTTGTCCATACGCGTGTAAATAGAGAATGAGGAGACCGTCGAATGCGGTTAGAACGTCGGACGAGAACGTTGATAAGTATTATTGTCTCGGCTCCATCTGCGGTTCGGTCTGGGTATCAGCTTCCGGAATACTTAGTCAGATTTGTGTCCTGTCCTGTCGCTGACACAGTTCCTTACCCAGTACGGTTAAACCGGAGACGTAGCACCGGCGGATCCGGCGGTGGCTCCTGTTTATCCGCGGTTTTAAGGTCGGTGCGCATCAGTTAGCGTGATATATATTCTGACACACATTTTAAATCACTATACCGCGGACGAAATTTTGAATTGTGTCATAAAGGCAGCAACAGAACTTGACAACCCGAAACGTAACTTTCTCGTCATTGCAGACATTTTTCAGTAATCTTTTTGAAAAATTGCGATATGATGATTTATACCATCGTATACATTCGCGATTTAGATGGTTGCATAAATTTCTCTGTGATAAAAAGATTCTTCAGAATTATAGCTGTATTTCCTGTATATCTATTGCACTGCAGCATTTTTTCCTTTATTTGTGTAAATCGATGAAAAATAAGCATCACTTTGAGAAAAGAAAGATAAATGTAAATGATGAAATACAGAATCGATTATGCGAACCGCAATATAAATTTATTTAGAGAGAATAATATTCTTGCCATAATTTTACACACTCTCTTTTTAGCTTGAATTGACAAATTCGCTTCTTTTATTATATTTGAAACGATTCGGTTTTCCTGTTTCGTCAGCAGATTTGTGGTCCAGAGAAGTCACGCTCGTTCTGCGGGTTTTTCCGGTCTTCCTGAAATCTCTGTCTGAGGAATGAATGAGAAATCATAACATGAAGCTCAGTTTCCTCGACTATTAAGCATTTGGTTTTCAGTCGAACAATAAAAGTAAATTGGCTATTTATAATAATTATTGGCTATTTATATAATAATTAATTATATTTATGATAGTTAATTATCATTTATTAGAAACTTATTTTTTATATTCTATGTTTAATTATTTCACATTTTATATTTTGATCTTTAAATTAAAAGTTATATTTTATGTGTTACAGTGACTGGACCCGAGAATGGATCCAGCCAGGAACAGGAAAACGAAACGCAAATTGATGCTGCATCACCATCATCAAGTGTAAATATTTTAAATCATATTTCAATACAAAGTTTATTAGGCATTTGTATTGCTAATAAATTGAAAAAAAAATTTTAAAACTTACAATTAGTAAAAAATGACATAATAAAAAATATTTTGTATTTGTATTATAAACGGTCCTTATTAAAATTTGAATTTTCTCCATATTCAAGTGTTAATTTAACATAATGTGATTTTGTTATTTAAATATTTAGTGTTAAATTAATATTCAATAATGCCAAATAATGCAATTTATGAGTAAGTGAACAAATAATATAAAAATAATGTATTTTAAAACGTAAATGATAAATACATATTAATTTAACATAAGTGTTAATTTCACTGAAAAGATATACTTTTATTGTTTGCTTATAAATTATGTTACATTTTTTTGTATTAATTTTTTTTTATATAATATCTGTGTTATTCTTTCTAACATAATCATTTTATGTTAAATTAATATAATAAGTTGAGTAGATCATTTGGAACACGTAAAATTTATTAAATTAATGACAACAAATTTGTTAAATTAATGATAACAAAAATTTGAAACGATTAATCTTAGTTAAATAATCTTAGTTAAATTATCAGAGTTAAAAAAAGGCAAATTATTAACGTAAATACAACTATATTTTTGTAGTAATGATGTTTTTATGTAAACGATATATTGCAGGAATTCTTAAAAAAGATTGCATATTTTTCTCCGAAAAATGTAGGTTGAGCTATCGGAGAATGGCGCGCATCCATGCCCGACGTGCCCGTCGGTATTTTCCAGTTCCCACGAACTGACGAATCATCTGCGTGGCCACAATTCCCCTCGCAGCACAGACTGCAGCGGCGAAGAGGACTATAGTTGTAGCGTATGTAATAAGGTACTTAGTTCGGCGAGTTCGCTGGACCGGCATGTGCTGGTGCACTCAGGCGAACGACCGTTCAAGTGCAAACATTGCGATATGTCGTTCACGACGAATGGCAACATGAACCGACACGTGAGATGTACACATCGGATGGTGTCGCCGAACAGTTGCACGGACTCTGAAGGTAGCAGCAGTTCGGAAAGACCGGCGGGGACAAGTCAAGACGAGTACAACAACAATGAGATAACTAGGCACAATTCACCGGACTTGATCGACGATCGACAACAACCGTCGCCCAGCAACAACCGCGGAAACAAGCGGAAATGCGCAGACGAAGACATCAGTGACATGGAGGATCAGAGGAGGCATAAGATCCTCTTGAACAACACCAAGATGTCGATCAGGTGTAGGCCAGAGGATGAGCAAAAAACTTTTGGTTGTTTGCTCTGCAGTCAGGATTTCGCAAGCAGTGCGATTTTGGAGTCTCATATGGAGCGCGTGCACCCGGGTTCTCCAGCTACATGCGAGACCTGCAACCAGTCGTTCAAGAATCATCGTGCGTTAAACCTTCATCGTTCAATGAGACACTACAAGAAGAACTCGGAAGGCAACAACAGCCGTAGCCTGCGTAACACTGTGGACGGTTTCAGGGATCTGACGTTCATTGATTTTTCGTCCATCAAATTTCCAACGATCGCTCGGGCGATGTGCGAGCGTGAACTGCATCGACCGGCCTCTGGCGAGGCCAATAGGTTCCAGTGCATGAAGTGCTTGCACGCGTTTCCCTGCAGACAGGCCCAATTAGCCCATGAAAAAGAATGCAAGGGTCCCTACAAGAACAAAAGAAACAGCAACGATAACAACAATAATAATGATATTAGTACTAACAACAATCTCGAGACAGAGCTGAACGATCCGAGCCCGCAGCCCGATGATCCTAAGACAAAGCGCGAGATATTTTTCGCTGTGTTGGATCTACAGAATAAGTCTTTGGCGCACGAGACGAAGGAACCACGAGAACCAAGCGAAATCAGGGAATTGAAAGAGACTAAGGATTTAGCGGATATCCCGAGCATCTTATCTGTTAGTCTGAATGGACTGCAGACCTTTCCTCGATCGGATGCGAGCACGCCCGAAAATAACATCAAATTCAATCCAAATATTGGCTCTTCAGGTTCCTCAGGCACCTGTTCGTCCGAATACAATGAAGAAGAAGCGCAGGATGCCTTCACCGCGGAATTCCGGAAGATGAAACTGAAGGGCGAGTTCCCATGTAGACTATGCACATCTGTATTTCCCAATTTGCGAGCATTGAAGGGACACAATCGTGCGCATATGAACGTGGAACCGGGTATGTCATATCCGTGCAATATGTGTCCTTATAGCAGTACTGACAAAGGAGCTCTGATGAAGCATCTGAGATCGCATAACGGTGACAGGCCGTTTGAATGCTCTCTCTGCAATTATGCATTCACCACCAAAGCAAATTGCGAGAGGCACGTGAAGAATCGTCACGGGATGATTAGCAAAGAAGACGTTAAGAATGCATTAATCTATCATCCGAATGAAGATTCGACAAACGATAACATCGAAAGAAGCTCGCCCAGAGTCATCAGAGAAGATGTGCGGAAGACACTTATTTATCCGAATGAACGCGAAGAGACTCCTCAACAACAAATACACTATCCGTCTATAGCAATGGATTGTAATCCTGGACCATCGAATATTTGCCCCGAGATATTGATGAATCGCTATGATAAGTCGGACGCGTTCACCAGAGTGAAGATGCAGGCTCTTAATCTTGTCAAAAGAAACGCCGACGAAGCAAACGTATCTCACGATTTGCTCGTGAAATCTAATTATTCGAAGATCGATGACGATGTCGAGTCGGGATCGTCGGACGGCAGCGTGTCTCTAGTCAGTGATACCAAAACGGATACACACCAAAGAATTCAAGCTAGTCCGATGAACCTGACGAAGCCCTCAACAAGCTCTGGGTTGAGCTCGGGGGAGGACGGTCCGTTGGATCTGTCCATGGATGTGTTGGATCTGAGCAGAAAGCGAAAGAGAGAAAATGAGGATTGCGGTTCACAGGAGGAGAAGCGGTTTAAGAGCAATCAACAGGAATTGTACGCCACGAATCCAGCATTGCTGTTGACTCAAGCTTTGCTGAACAGAGCACGTGAGAGCTCACCGACGACGTCACTGGAGACTCTTTATGCGAATACTATTTATCGCAATTTCGGTACGTTAACCAGTGCCGGCATGATACCGCCATACTTCCTCAGTCCTCACATGTTCGGCCAGGAATTAACGAAGGGCAGACTACAGAAGGAATTGGTTAGAGGTTTGCAGCTCACTGGTGGCGGTACACTTTCAGTGGATCCGTCACTACCCAGCACCAGTTACGCAGCGTATCCGCAAACAAGGGACACTCCGCAATCCTCGAGTGAGCAAAATGCTTATGCAAACTTGATGAATACGCAGATTACTAATCAGACCGCGCCGAGCCGTGAAAAAACAGATGTTATCCCATCGAATGATCCTGTAAAGATGGTACTCAAGAACGGAGTATTAATCCCCAAGCAAAAGCAACGTAGATATCGTACCGAGAGACCTTTTACTTGTGAGCATTGCACGGCGAGATTCACGCTTAGGAGTAATATGGAACGACATATCAAGCAACAGCATCCACAATATTGGAGCCAAAGACCTCGCGGTGGACATTCGACTAGAGGTCGACCGCCCGCAAGTCATCCAAGTATGATACAGACTACTAGTCCATCGTCCTCGCAAATAGTTCAACCATATTCGAGCATTCTTCCGAACGTCGACACGCCGGGGATCACATCGGACTACGGCACACACCCTATCTCGGATCAAGTAAAATACGCGATTTTAGCGCAACAACTGAAGGCCAATAAAATAGATGACAATGAGTCAGACAACGAAATGGTGATAGACGAGGAGCCGGTTGATCGGGACGTTCAGGAATCGCAAGTTCAACGCGAGTCTAGTATGAGTTTGTTGAGAGATCAGTTGGAAAACAGCGATGGTGTTAAAGATATTCTCGTAAAAACAGAAGCGGCCGAGTCCGCGGAGGAAACCTCGGAAGAAACCCACGGTGAACAGATCACACGGAATAACATCGACGCCGATCTGGAAGAATCCGCAGCTGAAAGCAAATCAATACGCGCTGAAGAAATGATACAATCCACTGAAAAGGAACAAGGCAAACTTGAAGACGGAGCGCCCGATCTCGCTAGTGTCTCAAAACTTTTAGACAATGCGTCTCAGCAATATCAACAATTTCAACCGCAATATTTGAGTGACGAGGAGGGCCCCGTTGCGTCGACCAGTGGTAATAACTCCGGCAGCGAGAAGTCCGATTCTATGAATTCCTTGAACTCCGGAAATGATTCCTCGCCAAATAAGAAGAAGAAAAAGAAGAAGAAGTCCGCATACTCAATGGCACCAAACCGCGTTTCATGTCCGTATTGTGACCGTCAATTTCCATGGACTTCGTCGCTGAGACGACACATTCTCACCCACACTGGCCAGAAGCCGTATCAGTGCATTCACTGTTCGCATCATTTCACTACCAAGTCCAACTGCGACCGCCATTTGTTGAGAAAGCACAAGGCGAAAGCGAACAAAATGCGCCGTGTCAGGAATTCATCCTCGCCGGACGTCCAAGTAGTCGCTAGCAGCAGCAGTAGCAGCAACGGCAGCAACACATTCTCCATGAGAAATGTGCCCGAGAGGCCGTTCAAATGTCATCAGTGTCCAAGCTCGACGTTCGCCACGTTGGGCAATCTGAAGAAGCATCGGTCGAGTAAGCACCGCAAGAATGCGTCTAGATCGGAATCTAGTGATCAACAAAACAGTCCGCCTCAATGCCCCGCGCAAAATGACCAGAGCGATTACGAGAGCCGTTCATCGAGCATGTCCGACAACATGGAGAACACATCGTCTGCCGTCGCAGTCGCGAAACCGACTTCCACCGCGTCACCCTCGATAAATGACGCCACCAGATCGCGCAAATCACCAAGATTATCACCGAGTCCCGGTGATGTACCCTTCAAATGTTATCTGTGCGACAGCGGTTTCTCGGAACGACAGGACTGCCTGGACCACATCAAAGCCAATCATAGTCGTTCATACGATATGTTGAAGGCCAAAGGGGCTCTCGACATGGCGTCCATGAATATAGATGCAAACGAAGATCAGATGTTAGCATCGCACCAACATCTCAGTGATGGAGAAGAAAAGAAAGGCCGTTTTCCTGATTACAGCAACAGAAAGGTAATAAGGTATAACGGAATTCTAAAAAGATTTCTAGAAGAATTATACTGATGCGAACATGATTCGCATGAAAAAATAAATAAAAATAATGTCAAATATACATTTTATAAGTGTTTTCAAGTTTGCGTCGATAATAATACAATTGAAGTAACATTCTTGTATCTCCTCCATCCAGGTTATGTGCGCTTTCTGCTTGAGACGATTTTGGTCCGCGGAAGATCTCCGGCGTCACATGAGGACCCACACGGGTGAGAGGCCCTTCGAATGCGACATATGCACCAGGAAATTCACGCTCAAACACAGCATGCTACGCCACCGTAAGAAACATGAGTCAGTGGATTCCGCCATGTATATAGCTAACAGCGGCGACGAGGACAATTCGCCTGCGCAACCACCAACGATAACACCTAGGAGTCAACAGCACTCGCCAATCTCCACTAACACCAGCAGGCCCCGCACACAGGATAGAATCTCTTTGCCAACCGTCGCGGCGGTAGCAACGGCGGATGCGGCACCCTGTGCCCTGATGCGATACAATCACTATGATAACATGGCCACTCTCACCGGTAGAATGGCGAACGACGGTCCCCAAGGTGCCGCATCCGCTCCGCTGTCTTCTCCGCCGCCTCCCGCGGAGATACCCAGTGAGAGCGGAGACAACGACCTGATCTCTAATTTGCTGGGTATACGCGAGAAAGGTTTGCTCGACAAGGTTCTTCTAAGCTCGGCGGACGACGCGGCGAAGTTATTGGGGGTGAACCATAATGAGTAATCGAATGATCAATCGTGTAAGAGACAAAAAGAAGAGGGGTACGATCAGACATATAAATCGCGTGAATAGATATAGATTAAATTGGATAAAAATACAGATTGGAATAAAGACAGATTAGATTCGGAGTGAATGTAAAGTATAGAACTGTACTCAAGATATTAATTACCGAGATATTAAACAACTATTTTGAATCTCAGAAGATTATGAGTAGAAAAAAAAGCAGAATTGTAATGTAACAAACCGTTTACCGCTAACGAGAGTTATTCTAAAGATTATTAGAAGATTAAAATTATCATTAACGTCTGATCGCACACCACTTTCTTTTATGGTTCATGAGCACAGAAGATATCTTGAAATTATTCGGATTTTTCGATTCTCCGTTTAGGTCACTATTTCATTTGTATGTTTTTGTTGTACGACAAATTTTTCAAGCTTGTTGATTGGTTATAGAGATCCGAGGATCATTGCACACATTTGTTATATGACAAAAATCCACAAATGAAATAGCACCCTTAAGGTTCACGATCGTGCCTTATACTCTTTTATCAATTTATCGCACGTGTTCGTATAAAACACTGTAGTGTCTTATAAAGTTTATCTGATGAAATTATTTGTGAGCATTATACGCTACGTACGATGTAAAATTTTACCATTTGTAATGAGAACAGAATTGTCAACAAATTTGCTTACATTGCAAAAAGTAGGTGATACGAAGGAATCAATAGGAAGTTTATTCTACGCAAATTATGTTTTTTATTATTTTAAACTAATATTTTCGATTAAATCTTATTTTTTAATACAATCTTAATTTTGTACAGTAAAAACAGATCGGTATATAAGAATCACTTCGATATATAAGAAAATAAAAAAAGAAGTAATTGTTCTCAAAATCATATCTCGATTTTGAAGAAATTTAAAAAGTAATTCAAAAAATTTCTTTCGATTCGTTTTGCAGTTCACCTATTTTTTGCGTAAATATTCGCTATGAACTATGGTGAAGTATATTATTTGCTATCATGACGTACATTTTCTTTATCATTGAAAAGTACCTGCGCTGCACATTCCATTCAGTTTAATTTGTCGATAAAAACGACAAATTACGATTTAAAAATAAATGTTACATAGTATATCTTCCTCTTTTATCAATGCATCCGTACTATTTACGCTTCTGATAAATTCCTTCGTAACGCTTCGTTACGAGAAGCGTTCTTCATGATCCCGTATGCCTTTATATTGGTGCGTGTGTGTATGTGTATATATACACTATCGTTTAAAAATTCTCGAACCTTAAATATAAAATAAAACATATTCTTGTAATTTTTTTACATTTTGACAATATATCTACAATAATTTGATCTTTTTTAACGGTAAAATAATAAAAATAACTATAATGGATCGATATTGCTTGGAAAATTTATTCTTTATCAAAAAAATTTCTTTCTTTTTTTGCTTTTACTACAGTCCAATTTATGTATTTTGTTAATTAATTTTTCATGACTTTTCAAGTGTATATTATTTCTCCTCAGGCATTTCAAACAAATTGTCAGAGTTGTGATATATAGTTAAAAAGGATCAAACTATGTTGCCAAAATTTAAAAACATTGCACAAGAATGTTTTATTTTATTTTAAGAGTATCCGAAAAGTTATAAATGCACGCGATAACATATTATGTATATATATATATATATATATATACACTTATGGAAATTGCAACAATTTGAATATATATAAGATTTGATGTGATCAATATTGTTTGCGAATGCACCATAATTTCGCAAACGCGTTAACGTAGTTATCTTAAATGCATTATTATTATGTCATGAAAAGTGTATTAGGAATCGGAAGATAATGCGAAATATTGTTTGTATCTACATTTCACGCGCAGTATTAGGTGACGCGCGATTGCGATTCCTCAATTGTCTCAATTATAACGCCGTTGTAGCGGAGTGTGAAGAAATATGAAGATAGAAAAAAAGAGAAAAGAAGACAAGGTTCCCTCTTTAAAAGGAGGCTGAACTTGCGAACATTTTTCGCGACGCCAATAAGATGGACGCTGCATTTAAATCCAAAGATAAATTCATTTTACGCAATGAATTATTCTAAGTTAGCCATACGCACTAGGATCTTATTTATTATTAGTTACGTACTTCTATGAGAGTGAGAAAAAAAACGTAATTTAGAGTGTGAATGTGACTAGCATGTAAATCGCCGCGACGTATTTGGCGAAATTCGTGTTCTGAACTCGGATGTTCCGCGGGACCGTTCCCGACTGCGACTTCACGCGGAAAATCTCGAGATCGATCCTGCACGTAAATGGTAAGGAAACTCGCTCGTTCAAGGCTCGCAAATAGTTACGTATACGTATCGATTTTGTTCTTTTCGATAGGACAGCGAGCGAGACGAAATGCAATCTTCACAAAATGATATATGGAAACGCGAGGAGCAATATATGGTGAAGTTATAATCACTATCAATCAATTAGATGAATAATGCCTCGTCGCCTTATGGAATCTTAGTGTATATAGATAGCTCTCGGTTATCTTTCGCGGATGCAATTATACCAAATGATTAACTTGACGTAGGTAGATAATATAGATTAGATTAGATTAGAGCGTGAGATGAGAGTTAGACGGTAGATTTAACTAGGCCAAAGGGAAACGATTTGTGTATTTCCTATTCCTTCACTCTATCCACATACACACACCCCATTTTGTTGTTCGTTTGTGCTTTTACGCAATCTCGTATCGTCTCTACTTACATCACATTCTCTCTTCAATCTCCTCCTTCCTCTGTCTCCACACATACATAACTACAAACACACACACACACACACACACACACACACACACACACACACAAATACACATAGATATACGATATTTATTATTTTATAATGGAGACGTTTGTACACGGCTATGTTTTAGCCAAGTCCGAAACCGAGATTGGGAATAATCATCGTTCTTGATCTCGTCCCGGCACATCTCCTTGCGATGTCTCTGTCGAAGGACGTTTACAGATTCAGCCTCCGTCCATAAAAAAAAAAAGGTTCAGTATCTTTACGAAGCGTCGCATTCCGCGGCATTTTGTAAAGGAAAGGCTTAGGTTTTCTTTGTAAACGGGCCGAGTTTACAAATATCCTGCGATAGACACACTACGCGTAAATACATTAATTAAGGCTTTTCTGCGCATACGTATATGCTATAGGCGAACGAAGGAAAGTTATATTTATCGAAGCGAATGAGTCCGTTAGAAACTTTTCGAGTGACATTTTCTCCTCTCCCGACTGTCGTGAAAAACAAGATATCAAATAATCATTGTAGCGCACGTGTACATGAATAAGTTATATTCTCTAATTTATAAATCAGGAATAATAATAAACGATATGCAATGGATGTATGATCATCTTTTATTTCTTTTTCATGGTTAAACAATTCTTACGAACTCTTTGGAGTAATTTACAAAGAAATATTTTTCAGATTTAACAAATAAATTCTCGAAGTAAATGTTTTGCGACTTATAATTTGCAATTTAATTATTAAAAATCATTTAAATAAATTGAAAGATTTAAAAAAAAACTAAAAATGAGGTAAAATCTAAAATCTTAAAAAAATAATGAAATAATTTATATTATATTATTGATATATTTTATAATTTTTATAGTTTAAATTGGTATATCAAAATTAAAAATAAATTTTTTATTTGATGATTCATACAATATCTACTCGACAAAAATCAATAGCTAATTAAATAAATATTTCATAAATATTTTCTGATGTCGATTCAGTTCCATCAATGCAAGATTAATTTTAATCTCGGTTCAATTCACTCTTTATCTTCTTGTAATTCAAAGAATTAGATATCAATGATAGAATTTTTATATTATTAGATATTGATAATAGAATTTTAATCTCGGTTCAATTTAATTTTTATGTTCTAATTCTAAGAATCGAGATTGTCGTTAATCTTACATTAATGAAAAATCAGGCTTTATTATTTTATGCCAATACTGTATATCTGTAGCCCATGCATTTTGAAAAAAACTTAAATTTTGACATTATAGGTAAATGTTATACCTAAATCCTGTACATCATTTTATTAAATAACATAATCTTTCTAGTATAAAATGTAAAATATTATATTACATGCATTATATCACATGCAAAACAATACAATACGTAAAAGTCATAAAAAATTTTTTTTGAGCGCTTTCTTTTAATAAATCGAAAAAGTAAGGCACTGTACTTTATTTTGTCCGAAAGAAATGAAAATTTACGAAGTGAGAATTGTATCTCTTTACAAAGATAACAATTGTAATTCATTTGACAAGTTCAAAACTGGACAATCGACAAATATTTCGGTATTCCTCACTTCCTTTATTACAGCCTCAGTCTTTTTCAGATATTCCTTTATGTGGTCTTTGGTGAGATATGGTGCTTTGCCAGCATCATAAATAAGAAACCAGTTGATCACATTCCTGTAAAAGTTATCGTAGAAGATTTGCGGCGTGTTAAAAGTCTTGCCCATATCTGCAACGATCAGTTCCTCCAACTCGTGCTCGGAAGGTTGATACACCATGAACACTAATTTTCTCAGAAAGCCAGATATAATATTCTCGTCCTCTTTAATGTTGTATAGACATACCATTATTCTGGGCACCTTTTTTAATGCTTTTATGTCAATACGATATCTCTTGCCCTTTCCCTCGAAACCATAGAGTCTATCATTTTCTACTGGTACTAAGAAATTAAATGCTTCAATGTTCATGTTTGTAAAAATTGTTAGGTCCAGGATTTGATCGGGCGTGATCTTCTCGAAGCTATCAAGCAAATTTACGTAGGCTTTGAATAGATAGATCAAACTGCCTTGACGATGCAATTTATGCTGAGATAATAAATGGTAACTAGTGATATTGGAGTTTTTTGTCAAGGATCTCTTGTGCTTGATTTGCATGAAACGATACATATATTTTTTATCGGAGATGCTTCCGTCCGCCTTTATATCATTAATGGCATATTTCAAAACAAGATCATGAAATCCAAGCGCGTTCTGTACTTCCGTAGCCAACCACCAATTGCTGATCCTCGCATCCTTCTGGCACATCAGCTTCCATGCGATCCATGTTATGAGCTTCACTTGGTAAACAATACCGCGCGTGGGGCCGGTTTTTAAATAGGAGGCTGCATATTGATTGTCCGAGTCTGCGGAATTAACATTATTACATTAGATTATATTATAAAACTAGGATACCACGCGCGATAAAGATTTGTGATTTTATAATAATGAAAAAAATTGTGATCATTAATAAATAAAGTATCTTATATATAAGCGGAAAAAGAGTTATAACTGTAAAGCAGAATTTTAATACAAAGCTTATCAAATTGTTTGATAATAATGGAAAAATGTTAATTAGATTTAGTAAAAATAATGCCACATAAATTTCACTAGAACACTAATGTTTCATAAAAATTAAACTTTTTAAGTATACATCTTGTAAACGTTGAGACTAGAGAAAAAACAAAGATAGAAAGCTAAATTTTAAAATTATTAGATATCTAAAAATAAATAATAAATATTAATAAAATGCTAAAAAATGTATAAGAATTGATAGATTTAAATATGATATCGATATTACTATCGATGTCGTCATAACGAGGATCGACGAATCAACTAAGCTATAATTAAATCTGATACAAAAGAAATGCTGATAAAAAAGAAATACGAGTCGGTCATAAAGTGATATATGATTCTCTTAGCGCGATTAGAAAGAGAGATGTTAAATTCTTTACATATGAATTTTATTTCCTGCTGTCGATTCAAGAAATGCTTATTGAACATTATGTGCTAGTGTGTAAACTTTGAGTAATATTTATGTTATTTGACATTAAATTGATGAGGAAAAAGATCAAGATAATTCAATCGATATTTATTGCAACCTTGACAAAGAATGATATCTCAAGTGTGATATTAAATGTAGGTAGATCGTTCAACAATTGCGATATAGGGCAATATAATGATATCATTCGATTACACATCGATGTCCGATTATTCTAAAAATCATTGAAGACGGATATACAACTGATCGACAAAGTTATCACT
>NW_017259208.1:268614-269042 GCF_001594045.1 Atta colombica | reverse complement strand
TTTTATGCATCGATTTTAGACATTAATCTGCTTATTGCGTAACTAAAAAAAGTTGCAAAAATTGTAAAATGATAGAAGACTTTTCAACTTAATTTAGTCCGCTCTACCTATAGCGCTTTGTCACACCTACCGGACACTTTGCACACACACACACACACACGCCCGCGCGCGCGCGCGTGTATATGTATATATATATAATATATACATATACATCTATATAGAGTGTACATATATATAGAGTGTGCGTGCATAATATAAATGTATATTAGACTATTAATAATGTAAAGTAAAAATAGATTTCTGTCATTACTTAATATATATGTATGTTACTATACGCTGAAGATGGCTCAAAGCAGAGTCGAGACGTTCATTTCTGAGAATTATGCATTGTAAATTAGATTTTTTTTGCACTAACGACAGCTTTGATT
>NW_017259208.1:251467-268514 GCF_001594045.1 Atta colombica | reverse complement strand
TATGATTAACTATGATATTAATTATAATTAACTATTAATAATTTTCCATAGAATTCGAAATAATTATAACGAATAAATTACAAAATGTACATATACAGGGTATTCCATTTTAATCGATCACCTCAAATATTTCTTAAACAATGAATTATAATATAAATAAATAATAATAATAATATAATTTATGTATTAAATTGAATTATGATTAACTATGATATTAATTATAATTAACTATTAATAATTTTCCATAGAATTCGAAATAATTATAACGAATAAATTACAAAATGTACATATACAGGGTGTTCCATTTTAATCGATCACCTCAAATATTTCTTAAACAATGAATTTTAAGGAAAAATGTTTCAGATAAAACTTTTGAGACTTTGAGGGGGACATAAGATGGTACCATTAGTTTGATTGATTTTAGGTGGCGTCGTCGAGGTCAGGGCAAGGTTACTTTGAATTTTTTTTGAAATGAAACTCCTTATTTTTCATTACGTATTCATGTAGCTTACCTTGAGAGCTTTCCAAAATACTGTAAGTTCATTTTCGTTAAGTACTTTTCGAGTTACAAGGCTTGCAAGTTACAGCACCGCAGACATTAGCATTACAAAGTGCCCGACTGATGGTTAAAACCTCTTAAATATTGTTCAGAATCATGTTCTGAATAATATTTGTCAAATTCAAAATCATTGGAGATTGTACCTCTTATTTTCATTTTTATGTAGAAATGAATTTTTAGTGTAAAAATAAATTTTTGTCTGAAATATTTTTCCTTAAAATGCACTGTTCAAGAGATATTTGAGGTGATCGATTAAAATGAGATATCCTGTATACAACGTTGTAAGTAATTTATTATTTATGAATTCAATTTATTGCAAATCTGATATTACAGCTATCACGATACAAGTCGGAATGGATTCCGATTGGAATTAATGCTTTTTTCTCTAGAAAATACAATAGAAATCTAGGCAATAATTGAATAATTCTCGGAATTATTCAATATATTGGAAAAATCAAATCAATTTTGAATAATTCCATACTATGTATCCTGGAGAAATGAAGGAATCAATTGTGCCGAGCAAAGTGCACTGAAAGTGGATTAAACGTGTGTAAAGCATATAGCTGTGCGTCTGATACACACGTCAATTGGCATTACAGTAATGTCAACATTGATTGATGTTAGCCGACACGCGCGCGTTCTGGAATCTTTCATTCGCGATAAAAATTGTAGTACTATACAGCAGTGGGACGTTATGGAGAAGAATTGATGATCATGATAAATATTTGAACATGCGAAGACAGATACTTACAATTATTAAAACATTATGATTTTCTGCGAATTTAAGAGAGTTCGTGTCTCCAAAGTATTACAATTTCGTTAGATATACATGAGAGCATCTATTTTTAAAACTATTTGATATCCTGTTTCGATAAAATGCATTCAATATAAACGATTCAGTATATATTTTTATGATATCAGATAAAACTGTGAAATTTAGATGTCAAAAGAAAGACAAATAATATGTGATAAAACTAAGAAAAAAATGAATATCTGACACTATTATATTGATAAATTTCTAAATTGTATTATTAATTGTATTTTCTTCTTTTATATTATTTTATATATTAGATATATAGGAATTAATAATTCGATTAGATATATAGGAATAATTAAATCGATATTTGTCACGATGAAGAATTATATACATACAATTTTGTATAAATGTAAAGAAATTATTTTTTTATAAATATTTTAATTGTAATTATAAAGAAATATTATAACGTTATTGTGTGATATCACTATATGTATGTACATTTAAAAAATATTTTTTAATTTAAACAATCGCTGCATAAAAAGACAAAAAAAAACAACAAAATGACAAGTAAAAATATCAAAATCGATCCTAAAAATTTACTTTTCATTATTTAAAAAGTACTAATTTCTTATTTGCGTATCACTTTTCTATCAATGCAACTTTATACATGTATCTATTTTTCAAAATATGCGTGTAAAGGATGATGCAACTGCGTATTGCGATTAGAAGATTAAGTCTATAATTAAGTGATACATCATAGAGAATATTTTGCAGAAAATATTTTGCATTCAATTCATAAGTATTTGGCTATTCGTAATTGCGTAACAGTAGTAACACTAATAATTACGTAAATATCTCGAAAATACCGATATTCCGATTGTTGCATTTACACACAAACCGTCAAAATAATACGCACACATATACACAAGTTTTTCGTTTAATTTTTCTGTTATATATAAATCTATACACAGGACTGCAATAATCGTATACTGACCGACTGCGACTCTGGTGGCGTTAAACTTCTTTGTGGCTTTCTTATTCTCCATTTATCCGCTCTTAAAGCTTGTGTCTATAATTAGCACTCTTAATTAATAGTGTTAATCGCGACGTATGCGCTGATATACAGTTGGATGTCAACTACGTGGTGTCGATTCTTTACACACGCAATAAATATGTCTCTCCAACACGAAGTGACTGACGTTTCTGAAGGAAGAGGGAGAGTCCCGAAGAGCATAATGCCTCTCTCAGGAATCCCTGTAGCCTGCAATACAATATGGGTGGGAGAAGACGAATGCGTTTCGCGCGAGTGATGGTTGCGTACACTTGAGAAAAGAAATATTTAGAAATGAAAGCGATAAAGATAACGATAAACCAGGCAAACAGGTCGGTATAATCAGTATGCTTTGCTAATAAAACCGAACATCGCTAATTTTTTATGATGTATTTACACCCCTTACTTTTAAATTAATCACATGCAATTTTAAAACAAAAATTTACGAGATAAAATGTATTTTAACAATCAAACTGTCAATTTGAATTTTACACACAGAAAAATACATCATTCTATTGCTAAGAAAGTGATTACTTAGCAGGGACCTAGACTAAAAATTTTTTTCAGTTCGATTCTATTATAAAACATCAAATAAATGTTATAGTTTTATATCAGTTTCGATTTTGACTCTTCTAAAAAAAAGGGTATAAATGTTTTAAGTTTCTTTTTCAGTTCAGTTCGGATCCCTGCCTATTATTTAGTTTACTTTTTTAAATAACAATCTTAAAATATATTTATTGTACAAATTTGAAAAAAAACTCATTATTATGTACTCAAATAAAAATTTACTTTTTTTTAATATTATAAAATTTTATCAGCTTTATATAATAATTAAACATACAATCGAATTTATTTTAATTTAATAATCTTGATGGAAGTAATGAACTTATTAGGATTCAAAACATATTTTAGTAAATTTTATGTTTGTAACGAATTTATGACAGAATTGCGAATATTATGAATTTTTTAAATATTTCCAATGAGTAATTAATATTTGAACACAGTC
This sequence comes from Atta colombica, assembly GCF_001594045.1. NCBI lineage: Eukaryota > Metazoa > Arthropoda > Insecta > Hymenoptera > Formicidae > Atta > Atta colombica. The sequence goes on along the minus strand of NW_017259208.1, from coordinate 265,141 downwards.
GATATTTTTCTGTATATACATAAGAATAATAAATAAACATAAGAAATATAAATATTATTTAAAGATTAGATCTACAAAAACTTTATAAAAAAAAATAATAAAAGGTATCACGAATTAAAAAAAAAATCTACTCTGATTATTAACCTTTCGAAGCATTGTATATCGAATGGTTAATATATTGAAGTATCCCTATATTCAATTATAACAAATTTCTGTCAAAATTAAACAATCTATTTTGTTTATATTACATTAAATTAGATTATTCTTAAAATATACAATAAATAGCAAATATTCTGAAGAATAAATCAAAGTATAAAGGTGCCTATAAGAGCCAACATTAATTATTAGTCATATAATAATCAGTTATTAATCAATAAATTTATTAGTTAGACATAAATTGTAGACGTTTCGATCGTTTAGATCCTTATCAATACAAATGTCTAATACTTAAGAAAAGTATTCGTCATATAAATAACATGAACATCATAATTTAAAATTGTGGGTTAATACTGATTCATTTAATATTGGATTAATGCTGGCATTTAATATTGTTTCTATCTTTATGTATCCAAGAGTTTAGATACAAATTGTATCTTTATATATCTTTATGTATCCAAGAGTATGTATCTTTATGTATCTTTATGTATCTCGTTCATTTTAATTGTTAAATTAAATGACAAACGCTTGGAATAACCTGTGTGGTTATTCCAAGCAATCTCATCGCACGCTCGAGATCAGATATGATGAGTCACCTGAGTCACCACGTAGGTTATTCCAAGCGTTTGTTATTTAATTTGACAATTAAAATGAATAGTTCTTGGACACATAAAAACAGAAAGAACATCAAATCAATCGGCATTAATTCGTTTACATAATTTTAAATTATGATGTTCATGTTATTTATATGATGAATACTTTTCTTTAATATTAAACATTTGTATTGCTAAGAATCCAAATTGACGGTCGAAACGTCTACAATTTATGTCTAACTAATAAATTTATTATACATAACTAACCAGTGTTGACTCTTATAGGCACCTTTGATTTATTAAAATATATTCGAAAATATATTAAAATATATTCTTTTTATATGAATTGTCATTATTGGTTCCTTGAAATTAATTAGTATCTTTTAATTAACAAAAAATAAATGGATTTTGGAAGAGAGATTTTATCTAGCAATAGTAACTGTTTCAGATTTTGGCGCCAGCTGCAGAAAATTAATAGTATATGATTTTATCAATGTCTCATTTCAAAATGTTATTTCACATCTGAATAATATTAATTCCATGGAGTATGGATTAAAAAAGTACTGTTCATGAAAGAAAATATTTTTAATTTTTCTAATTCATTTTAAAGCATATGGATATAATTAGCTGATTGTTCGATACAAACCTTTAACCACAAATATTAACATCATTATATTTTTTTTGTTATAACTCTTGATTCTTAATAAAGCTTCTATAAAATTAAATTAAATTCTAACATTTTTTTCTTATTTTAGAACATACTGGCGCAGTTTGACTGTTGAAACTTGGAATACCATGTACATTATCAATTGCTTATAATAATAAAATGTGTATTTAGATGTTCCTTAAATAATGATAATTGTAACAATTACGGAAACAATTAAAAATTATTTTTGTTCTTTAAGAAAAAGGAATGTTTTTTTTTATGTCGATACTTTATTGTTCTTTCTAATAAAAATCGGTTTTCTCTCGTAACATATTAAGGCTCGATTATTTCTCGAAAAAAATAAAGAGAATATCGATAATACTACTAGTAATAAATGTTTTTCAATTTGTTATCGATATTTGCGAGATATCCCTATAAGAATGTATCATATTTGTCGTGTTACCACAACAAATTTTATAATTATAAAATTCATCCAAATCTAGAGACATTTTCAACTCAAATGCTCTCTAGGGAAATGTTCATTTTTATATAATGGTATGCTCGTAATATTCTGCTGTAATATGAATATTATAAAGAGAGAGAAGCACTATAATATAAACTTATAAATGGGGAAATCCCTTTTTTATTTTGTATGTATATTTTATGTATAAATATATATAAAATTGAAAGATATATATAATCCTGTGATATTCTATCATTTTTATATTAAATTAAATGTTATAATATAAACTTAGTGATTTTCATGGACTGAGGTAATTGGAAAAAATTACATTATCTTTTATCGTTTTCATAGATGTACTTTTTATTTCGAATATTATATCTGGCGAATAATAATTACTTAAATAAAATCATGTGTTACGATAAATGAAGCAAACATCACTATGTACATATAAATATTACATGATTCGCTATATCGCATTCTATCGAATGCACTCTACAAGTGGCAGCTTGTATAATCTACGCGCGAAAAATCGTTTAGCATACTAACTGCGAGATATTGTTAAAACTTTTACTTTCAACATTCCCTTCAACACTATATGGAAAAAGGCGCACTCTGTTAAAAATTCAACATCTGAATTATCGGACAATCTAACATCAGCTTGTAGCAAATAGTGCTATTAGCTTACTAAGCTTACTTATACAAACATGTGCTTTGTATTATATGTATAATATGACGCGCAAATCGGTCCCGTATGCGCTGTCAATTTTCATAAGGCGAACATACCTGAACATCGAGGATGATTAACGGGATTCAGAATAATCTATTTACGAAAGCAATTATTTAGGAAGTCACACAGGAAATGTCGCCAGTAGAAACGATGTTGGATTCATAATTTTTTTATGATCCAATCGCATGTAACACGTTATACTAAAAAGACCTTTTTGTTTATATTTTGTCTCTTTCTTGATGATTTATATTTTATTTCAGCCCTGACGTTCAAAATAATCTTAATGGATATACACACTTTTTTTACATGTATTCTATACAAGACACATGTATATTCTTGCTAAAAATTGTAGAATCAACGATATCCATGAAAGGAATGGAAGATAGAGAAAAATTATATATATAACGATCTCTAGTTCTTTAATAGATAATATAAAAATCTGTTGGAGATATAATTTTCAACCATTTATGGGCATAAATTATTCATATACTAGGCTCTCATATATGTATTATTCTTATTATTATGATCAAGCAACTACTTCGAATTTAGCTATTCTCAATTAAAAAAAGCTTATGGAAGTTCTTACTGGCGAAATGTCTTCTAGGAAGATCTTATTTATCGAAAAATCTTATTAATATAATCTATAGTGGAAAAAGTATTATATTATGCACGAGAAATCTGGAACACGTTGCTTGTCGAGAGATTTAATCTCTCTATATCGAATTTCTCGTCGCAATATCTAATATGCATATGTGTAAATATATAAGCTAGTTGTAACAAGCAGATGCAATACGCAAACAGAACTTTGTAGATACTAATAAGAATATATACAACTATCGGAATATTTTCATTGTCTTTGTCATAAGCGACATGTCCTGAAAACAATATTATGAGCCCGTAATCTTATTGCACATTTAATGTTAAATGTTTTATGTCCACAATCAACAATTATTATACGTACTTACGAAAATTATATAGAAATAATATTCTCATTGCAAACGAGAAAAGTATCTGTTGTTCCTTTCTGAATATAAATTTGAATAAAAATATATAAATATATTAATTTATAATATATTTGTAATATATTATAAATTAATTATATAATATATTATATAATGTATTATATATATGTAATATATTCTATAATATATCATCATCAATATATTCATTTCGAAGAAATATATTTCTTTATAAACAAAAACAAAATAGAAAAATAGGAGAGGAAGAGAAGGAAGGTAAGGAAGAGAAAGAGAGAGAGAGAGAGAGGGAAAGAAGACAGAGAGCCACATTTAATACTAAATGTGCAGCGAGTATGCTTCAAATACCTATTGAGAACATCAGCAAATCTATCGCATATTTCATACGGACAATAAACATCATTAAATATGCACTCATAAGCAACTGTTAGCGTACACTGAGAATAATCGAAATATTAGAATGGAAAATTATTACTTCATTAAAACTTGCTACACCGTTTGATTCATTTTCAGATCAGTATTATGCTCCGTTGCGTCTTCCATCGAATATCTACACTTTTCAATATCTTTTGCATTTTCTTCTGTCTTAACGGAGTTATCAGCCACATGATCATTCTCGATCTTACACATTTCACCCGCTGTAGTTATATTAGCTTCTGTTTTGATTTCTTGCTTAACTGTAAATGCTTGCTTTCTGGCTTTAGTTTCCTTTTTGGTGTCTGTTCTCTCCCTCTCATACATAAACGTTTTTCGTTTTCTTCGCATCGGCTTGCACACCTTTTTATACAGCACATTCATCTCCTTTATTCTGCTGGTCGGGATTGTCCAGTCCATCTCTTTAGCCGTTGTATCGGAATTTCGTGTTGGATCCATACCGCTTTCATATTCCGGAATTTCAAATCCCAATTTATTCATGACAGCGATCATTACCTCGTCGACGTTGCCATTGATAATTAAATCAGCTTTTTTATCCTACAAGTATACATTTTTATCAGTGATGAAATATACTTAATACCTTTTTACAAATTTATGCCGTGTGATAATCCTACATGTTTTGTCGGTTGCAGATTACATATAACGAGACGACCTCCGTATTTTTTTGTATATAAAGGCAGATTACCACTTGGAATAATTTGTAACGTTGTTCCCAGACATATACTTAAATCGGCGACACTAAAAAAACATCAGTATAAATATTATATTCAATATCGAGATGTATGATACGCGCTATTTTAGATAAATATTTTCAAGAATTTTTATTACAAAACCTGAGACATTCCGCAAGCCATACGAAAACCATGTGTACTATTACATTCACAATTTTAATAAAATTCTTAATATACGAATGTTAAAGTTTGCATGCATAATAGCTTCGTATAGCAAGTATTTTATTATAATTTCTGCTATTCTGAATGCTAATACATAATATTATAGTCACTTACCTGGAGTGAAGGTCAGACAGTGTCAAGTCGCTGTCTGGTAAATTATGCTCCCAATCAAGAATGGTATCGTGCATTCGGCCACGGCAAGGGCGCCCTCCTATTTGTTCCGATCTGCATACAGTATCTAAGGATTTTTTCCCCACGCTTTTGGTCGCAAAATTTCGAATAAATTGTCTGCAAAATAATTTATATTTCGACTACTTTTAATATTCTTATTACAAAAAAACTAACATGATTAATAATTGAACTTATTTTCTCATATTTATTGTTTAATGGACTGAATTTTTTTTTGAGCGGAATTAAGTATATTAATTAAATCTAAACAATTTATGTTTTTTTTTGTTTCCTTATATTTGAAATTATATTTTTATGTATGTGTACAAACCTGCCACATTTGTCACATTGCTCTGTAAACATATTTCCATGCAGCTCAGCAAGATATTGCCTCTGTATTCCTGATCGTAGATGTAGCCCATCTATATTCTGACTTATAATGAACTTTACTTTTTCTAAAAAAAAAAAAAAAAAAAAAGAAAGAAAACATAAAAGAATAGAAAAAGAAAATGTTTATAAAGAGAACTTTGATATTCTTTTTTATAATTTACTTTGCCAACACTTACTGGTTTCTATCAATTTTTTCAATGCCATATGGGTTTTTGTAGGGATTGCTTCATCAAAAGAGATGTTCATAGAAGGTTTTAAACCTTTTTGTTCCAATGTCCATACACCATTTGTACCCCTAGTACAAAAAAGATTGTCGCTCAAATTGGCAATATAAATAAATATGTTGTATTCCAATTATGGAGTTCTCTATTTGCTCAATTTATAAATAACTATAAATTTATAACTATAAATTTGCTTGCATATTTAAATTCCTTAATTTTTTCTTTAATTTCATGTATTTATTATATTTAAGGATTATAGAAATATATTAAGATTACAAGGACAAGTTAAAAATACATAAATATGTATGTTTATGTAAGTATCTTTAAAAGTTGGAATACTTTTGGTATGAGGAACCTTTTTTATATAAATAACACATAAATAATACATAACGATTTAGCATTGTTCAATATGTTTTTAATCTCATTACTCCTTTAATCTTTAAAAATTCTTCTGCGTTTTCCTTTCCAGGATACATCAAATCGCAATCTTTGGTGGAAACGAATAGGAAAATGGAGATACAGGAGTGAACTCGGGTATGAATAGGTACGAAATTCATAATCTTGAGAAATGACAATGCGATAGTCACCGAAAATCGGGAATACCCGCCGCAGTGCTAATACCGGCTCCAGTGTGGACTACGACGTGACGCGCGCCTTGTATCCAGTCAGCCAGGAGACCACATTTCAGACGAAGAGTCTCGACGCTGTCGTATCTCTGCAAGCAGAAAAGAATAAAGAAAAAAAACCAAGGAAAAAGAAAACAATGGAAAAAAAAAAAGTAGAGCGTCACTCGACTCCGCGAGGAATTGGCGACGTGGAGCAAAACGCCATCGCGTTTACCGCGCGTTGCCGAAAACTTCGGAAAAAAGAGGGGAAAAAAAAATATCTCGTCCCGCCGAATATTTTTTTTACCTCTTCCAGTCCGAGCACTCCTTTGTTTTCGTACGGCGATAACCCGTCCGCGTAGCTCGATGACATTTTTGCGCGTTCGCGAAGTCCGAGGTGAGTCCCGTCCCGATATCCGTAATCACGACGCCTCGAGGGAACGCCACGAACGGCGATATGTGCTCGTCGTCTCACACGAAGCGGGTTCGACGCGATTTTCAGCCGCGCTCCGGCCGCCCTCCCATGTGCCAGACGAATACGTAAACAATATGAATCGAGAGCTAATGACCGCGTGCTGTTATGTTTATACGCTACGAATGACGATAAGTGATAGGAAACTCGAGACCCGCGGAGAACGCATTCTGTTTTATAGACTGCACTGCATGCAACGAAATGGCACTTGAACAGAAAGAAGATAATAAACCCCCCGGGGCATGCGCTCTGAACCGCGCGCCGTAGGAGCGGCGGTCGGTCGTTCCGGACGCCACGGACGCTTCGGTTCATCTCGCCTCCATTCAATTCATGCACGAACCATCAACCAATTGCGCAAGGCGCCAATTTCAAACCGTCGATTGTGTTCATTGAGGTGAAAATGATAAAGGAAGGGCTTTCTTGCAGAAGTACAAATCGACACAAGAGTCATTCCATCTTTGTTTCTTACTGATTATTGAATAAGGATGGAATGAGTCTTATATCTTGTGTCTTTTACTGGAAAGCTTCCAAAAGTGAGCGAATTTATTAGAATACTTATAAACATAATAATGAGACAAAGGGACTTTTCCCAAAAACAAATGTATTTGAAGGACGAAGATCAAATTGAACTTGACAACTTGATTGAATCAAACAGAATTTCGTATATTTTTTAAATTTGAATAACTGTATAAAATGATAATTAAAACAAAGACAAATTCGCATCGTAATAGAGTACCACGTTTCAATTTGAAGCTTTTGTTTGAAAATGACAAAAGAGTGAACAAATTTATTATATGGGTATTGACAATGAAATTATAATTATTATCTAAACAAATGTAAATATAATAATGACTCTTATGCTCTTTGTCTTATTATTTTGATTAAGAAGTCATTATTACATCTATATTTATTTAAAATATTCATAATTTCATTGGACAACATTTAATAAATTTTTGTAATTTTCACCTCGTTTCATAATAGTTGATATCATTTCTTATATTATTTCAGAAATCTTTTACACTTATTAATAATCCTACTTTATCTTTCTTTAAATACAAAGATATTTAAAAAAATGATAAGCATTTAAGTTTTTTTATAACATGTATCTAAATAGAAAGTACAAAATCACGATCTTTATACAATCAATAAAATTGACTAAAGTTTGATCAACCTTACTTCGTTTAATCGATAATAAATAATATTTTATTAATACAGATAAATTTAATAAAAACCACTTTTCGTAATTTGATATAGTAACAAAATTTATTAAATATTAATACATATTTTTTTTTAATTAATTCAATATGTACAAATTCATATTGTTTAAAAATAGTATTCTAAGTAAACGTTTATGATAAATTCGATCACTTGCACTATTACTCATTAGTGTATATTAAATGTGCTACTTTATATAAAGTATTTAAATACAGTGGCCTGATGTAATCAACTTTGACAATAAAATAATACATATGTATATTCTATTAAATAACGTGATAAAACCATTAAATAGCTAATTATTTAAAATATTTATAAATCTTTACATTTAATTTTGCAGTTTAATTGTAACAATTTCAAAAATATACATTAATCTAGCACAGTGCAATTAATCGAATTCGCTATTACTTACAGTAAATAAATATTTAATATTAAATAAAAAATGATAGTTAAATAAAATTAATAGTTCGTAATAAATATACGTTGTGCATTTAGTAAATACTTAGAGCTATTCAAATAAATATTAATTAAAATTTAGTATCTCTTTTTTATGCATATATGAAAAGAAAGATTGGATTAATATATGACGATAAAATACATATAGTTAACAATTTTATTTATAGTTAACAATTTTTTAGACATGACATTGATTGAGTCGCGATTTTCAGTGAGACAACTTCGATCAAAGTTTAATTAATCGTACTCACTAGTCAATTAAAGTTTGATTTGAAACTTGATCACCGAAGCCGCCCTGAAGGATATATTATATATCGAAGGAGCTTATTTCGCAGTGTCTCGTTGACGGTAAAAAAAAAATCATACAATTCGCTAAAAGATTTCGTGAAGCGGAATTGGACTTAGGTGGCGTCTCGCGTTCACTGTTCATCGCTCTCGCCAGCGGTCGTTCTCCACGTTCTCCTCGATTTCCATTCCACCGATCTTCGGCACCTAGGAAATTTCTTCCGCACATGCTGCCGCCTGCCGCTCCGCGGTCGCGTTAAACCGCTGATCGAGTATATCTGCTTCGTCGAGTGATGAGGAACACGCGTCGCGACGAAGAAAGATGCGGGGTGCCAGGAAAAAAAAGAAAGCCAACCGCTGAGTAGTCGCCAGGTCGAGCATGCGGTCAGTCGAGAGAGACGTTGCGTCGGTTTTCGCGAATAATCGGCACGTATATATACCTATACATCTACGTGTATCGAGAAGGAAAAAGAAAGGGAGAGGGAGAGAGAGAGAGAGAGCGAATGAACGTGCGGCGGCGAGTTGGGCGCGTTACGTCGTCGATGTGTGCGACCAGGTGATTGAAGAAACACTCCCTCCCCTCTCTCTCTTTCACTCTCTCTCTCTCCCCTCCCACCTTCGTGCTATCTCTCTCTCTTTCTCCCCCTCTCGTACCTATTCCGACTCACACACTCTCTTCGGTATATAACCTCAAACCGTCGGCGAGTTCGTGTCGCGTCGTCGGACGTTCCGCATCGTGTATGTTTTCGGCCACGGCTGAACCGGGTTCCGGATGTGCGTGGCGCGGTTCCTGCCGTCGCAGCGGGTGTTAATGAGCTCCGGCGGTTTCTCACCACATGACACTCGTAAGTACATTCCTGTCATCGGTTCTTTTTTTCTTTCTTCTCTTTCATCCCCGCCTTTTCCCCTTCGTTGCCCCTTTTCGCCGTCCTCGTGGACTCGTGCCCCGCGATCGCCGCGCGTCCTCGACGAGCTTTTTTTTCCCCTCCCCGTGCCGGGCGTCCGCGGCTTTCGCCGTCGACGGTTGGCGCCGATAAATCCCTCCCCGGCGAAATTTTCGCGCGTGCCGGCGGCGTGAATTCCGGCCGGAACTCCGCGCGTGCTTTCGGACGGAAACGTCGTTAAGGATATCTCCGCGCGTCTCTCCGGTGGGATTTTTTTTTTTTTTTACAGTCGCAACACAACGTATCTGCCTTTCTTTTTCTCTCTTTCTCGAAACAGGAATTTCATTTCACGCAGAGCGACATCTCCGTTCGTGTATGTTATCCGTTATTTTCGGGATGTTGTTCTTAGAATGCCGCTTTTAGATCGCGCCGGACTGTTCAAGTTTAAGTACACCAAAACCGGAAACGTATCTATTTTAAGTGAAACGATTGGAGCGAACCTTTCCATCTACTTCAAGTAAAGAATGAGGATGTTCTTTTGACGGTGATGTACGTTTGACTTTTTGAAATCGACACTTTTCCTCTTCGATTACTGTTTTTTTTTCCATCTTCATCGTTCCATTTTCGAAAAATAAAGGTTAATTATTAATATTAATTCTTGATCTGTATTAATATTTAATCGTGTGCTGTCACTTTAGGAGTGATTTCGATCGAACTTCAATTAATTTGTCATCAAGATCTGTTAAGTTCTATTAATACGGATGGAATTGTTAGTTGTTTATTATTTGACATGAAAAAAAATTTATTAACATTCAGTTCCATGAAGATAATAGATTAACTTTAACTCTCGGTTGAATTTGTTTTGTATCTTTTTTTATGAATTAGAAAAAAAAGAAAGGTGAATCAGCACTTATTTGTTAACTCGGAATTAATTATTAATTCTTTATCGTTTGATATATGAAAAAAAAAAAAGATTAATGCCGGTTTCCACCAATGATTAACTTTGACCTTAGTTCAACTTATTTTTTATTTTTTTCTAGTGTTAAAAATTGAAAAATGGTGAAAAGTTGAATCAAAATTAAAATTAACTTACATGAATGATGAAAACGGAAATAAAGGGCGACGAATTATGTAATCAGAAATTTTGTTCGGATTATTCTGTCGATCGAAGATTTAATTAATCACTTCATATATTCTAATAAACGGTTTTCGTTTCTCGAATTTAAATACTTAACGCATGAAAATGATTTCACGTCATTTTTCGTGCGCGAATTTTTTTCAAACGACAGTTTCGAGTTTTCGTTTCGATCGCACAATGTATCGACGATCTCTCTATTGAACAAACGACAAATAATTAGGATCGATCAACCACGCGTTCGGTGCTAAATGACACGCTAAATGAATGAGAATGCGAGACTTTGTGCCCGCGATGAAAAAATACACGTGTGTTTTTTCATAACGATCCGACTTGCGCGATATTCTACGACGTGTGTGGGCTCCTGATGAGCACGTGCTACTTTTGTGTAAATTGCACAAGGTTTGTTGCGAAAGAAAATAATTATCTAGGATGACTCGGAAATCAATAATATCATATACACAGAGTGTTCTGAGTTGTTTGACCAAGGTATATATATACATGTATACGTATTTACTGGACTCCCGCTTAGTTATAGTACTGTTCCTGCCCTTTTCGCTTGATATCACAACAGGCAAACACACGGAAAATTAATTTTATATGTACAGAGCGGTGTTTTCCAGCGAATTCGGTTAGACGCACTAGTGCGCACTGTTGCATGTTAAAACCATTATATACGGATTTTGTTTGGGTGTAAAAATTAAATGCAAATATTTCGAATTATAAAATGCACATTTTTAAACAATACAATATAGGGCTAAGACCTAACTCAGAATAATGTGTGAGTAACAATATTATTGTAAGCAATCTAAAAACATACAGACGATTTTTCGATCTCTATCGGGTCCTTCTCAATGTTAAAAAATAAATTTTAATGTTACCAGTAACTACGTAAGATATTCAATATATAAAAAAATGTTGAAAAGAATAATTATGGCAAGATTTCTATCACATCAAATTTAATATTGTCTTAATATTATCGAATTCTGAGATGTAACAAAACAAGATTACATCTCAGAGTTCGACATTAAGTTTGATATTATATCATATAAGTTTGATATTAAATAAATCTCTGATCACGATTATGTGACTTCTGAAATAGATTAACAAGTTCCGATGGGAAGCTGATTGAATCTAGGCCGTATATAGTCTTGCCATAATTATTCTTTACAACATGCGAATGCACTTTTTATATATTGAACATCTTACGTAGTTACCGGTAACATTAAAATTTATTTTTTAACATTGAGAAGGACCCGATAGAGATCGAAAAATCGTCTGTATGTTTTTAGATTGCTTACAATAATATTATTACTCACACATTATCCCGAGTTCTTAGCTCTATATTAGCTCTATATCGTTCAATTTATTTAATTATTGGAATCATTATTATTTATTGATTTTTAATACACAATACAATAAAATTTTTCCTAACAATACAATAAAATGTATTGAATATTTAGTTTAATCTATTTCTATATTAAACGCACGTTTTTATGTCAATCTGTACGACGGCTTTTAATGTGCATCAATTCTCGCTGAGTACATCAAGTCGAATTTGCTATTAACGCGCAGATATTGTCTCGGAAACAACTTTAACACAAAAAGAATTATTTTTGAAGTATCTAAAAATTTAAGTAGTCAGTAAAGTCCGACCGAAATGTTGATTTCAGTCAGTTTTGATAAAAAATCGGAATTTCGGTTTGATTTCAGTTTCGGTTGAAATTAAGAGAACATTTCGTAAGTAAATCGAAACTGCAAATTGCATCGCGCCGGCAAGTATTCGAAAAATGTATGTTCTTTACTAAAAAAAAAATCACGTTACAGAGTTACATAAATCAGATAAGAGTTACGAAATCATGTAATTAAGACAAGTAAATCACATATCGGATTGTTGATCCAAATTAGTACGATTTTATTAATATGATTTTTTTTTAATTACGTAATGTTAGATTTTAAATAAATGATATTAGAACTAATTCCATCCATTATGTGATTTTATATTTATCGAATTTTAAAAAATTGAATAATAGAAATAGAAAAAAAAAGCATTATGTGATTTTTCAAATTACGTAATTTAAAAATCATGTACTAGTTTGAAACAGTTCGTTACGTGATTTATTTATCTTAATTGATTTCGTTACGTAATTTTGTGACATAATTTTTTTCAATAAGGTTATCATCGACTAATCGGCGTCAATTGCTATAAACTATTATATCGGCGCTATCTTCTTTCTTTATCTTTTTTTATTCGTCAAATTGCTGTCTAATGCCTGAAATTCCTTATAATTTATAGGAAATTCTTTATAATTTAAGGAATAATAAGATATTAATAATATTTGATTTTTAAAAGAATACATAAATTTTACATAGTTCGATTTTCAATGATTTTCTAAAAATCATATGATGTAAGATTTATCCAAAAATTTCGGTTTCGGGTTTTAGTCGAATTTGAATAAAAATTGTATATTGTTTCCGGTTTCGGCCAGAGACTAAAAAGTAGTTTCGAGTAGACTCTAGTAAATAGATCTAAAAATAATTTTGCTGGGCCATTAAAATAATTATGTAGGAAACTCAAACAATGCTATAAAAACTGATGTGACAAATAATGCTATAAAAACTTTTGACATTCTAGTAAACAATTTGAATGTACTGCATAATTATTTTAATAGTCTAACATAATTATTTTTAGATCTGTATACAGCTAAATTTTCATTGAACTTCAAAATCATTTTTTTCGTGAACAAATTTGATTTGGAGGATTTTTTCTTTCACAAGAAAATTATCATACAATTTACACAAAATAATAATTATTATATCAGAACTGTTTTTTTCAATTATGTAAAATATACAAAATTATTAAAAAGAAATTAGAATGAATGTTAATATTTATTATTATGTTTATGTTTTATACATATTATGATTATATTTATATTTTAGAATGATATTTTAA
>NW_017259208.1:247713-251367 GCF_001594045.1 Atta colombica | reverse complement strand
TATTTTAAAATAATCAATAATTAATATATAAATATTAATTATTCTAATATCTATTATTCTGTGTTTTATATATATATAAAATGTAAATTATTATTATCTCTTTATCTTTTTGCGAGTTATTAATTTCAGACAATATTTATATTTAATGATTATTACGCTTTGTAAATATCTTATCATTTGATTCGATAAGACACGTTTTTTTTCGCGTGAAGATAAAATTCCTCACAGAAGCGTGAGTGTTTAGCAAATAATAACAATGTAGATTTCTAACGCATACAATACACTTCCTAAATTCGAAAGAAATATTTTCAAGATTCTTAAATAACAAAAAAATATTTAATAATGAACAATCAACTAATTGTTTTAATACAGTTTATTGTCGCATAATATTGGGTCGTCCGGAAAATTCGTGCCGCAAAAGAAATTTAAATTTAATAAATGAAATTAAAAATTTAAATCTTCTGCGTTTTAATTTTTCTTCAAAATCAGCACAAACCTTTCCGGACGACCCAATACTTTAATTATTGATGTATTATTGATATATCAATATGAAATGAACGATTTTGTTGAAGTATCTAAAAATTTAGCTGGATCTGAAAATAATTTTGTTGGATCTATTATACGTCCATCTATTATACGTATAATCTATTATTATTATATGTATAATAAATAATTATGTAGTAATTTCAAGCAATGCTGCAAAAAATTTTGACATTCTAGCAATCAGTTTGTGCGCCCTACATTATTTTGATGATTCAACAAAATTGTTTTTAGATCTATATATAGGGTAACTCCAGTAAATACGCCGTGCTGGTATTTATGCCGCAGAAGTCAGAAAAAATAGAAGGAGTGGGGGTAATTTTTCCGCAACTCTGTTACATGTCTTTATATTAATATAGTGTTGCGATTTTAGTTTTTTATTATTAATATTAATGAAATTATTGGATCAATTTATCACTGTATTAAGTAGCACCATCATAAATTATAATCTACATAAAATGATTACTGTAGGACGTGCAAAAGACTTAGTGATTATTTCGTGATACATGAGTATATGAGAGGAATAATAAAGCATGTTGTGTAACAAAATACAAGTACTTGGCTCTATTCTTTGTTTAGTTTGTTGTCTTGTACATCTCACCTGTTTGGGATATACGGAATTTTTTAGTGGGCGAGATTTATGCCCAAAGCATATAAAGTGCGCAGATTGAATTAAGTGTATTAAATGCAATAAATGCATTACATGAAATATGTATCTCATGTCATAACATTTGTAATACATGTGGGAAGATTGTAATTATTATTTACTTCATATACATATTTATCATTCTTATTCCTTAATAAAATTTTTTAAACGCATTTTATAAGTTATTATGTCATTTTACATCTTATTTATATGCATTATTTGTAATTGTATTTTCATGAATCATACTTATCCTCCCTCTCCCTATGAATAGTCATATATCTCACCCCTATGGGATATACGGCAAAAATGCAAGGGCTTAAAAAAGTTCATTTTTTAATACGAAATATAAATATTTCAGATTTTTAATATTTTTTTTTCATAATCGTAGAGTACAAAGTTTTTTGATATAGTTCGTTTACTTTAAACATAAAGTAAATAATACTTAATAAATTAAGTTTTTGATAGGTGCGTCGTATATAACAGAGTTACCCTATCCAAATTTTTATATACTTTAGTAAAACCATTCTTTCTGTAAAGCAGAGCCTTAATACTAAGAACAAAGTGAAAAAGTTTTTAATCGAATTCAAAGTCTATGACATGCTAAGACTTTCGATTTTTTATTTGTGGGGCGTTTCTTAGATCGTATTCAGAAAAAGTTGACATGTGTGTATTCGATTTCCTTTTTCGCGTATATTGGAATGAGAATATATTTCGTGCGAGTTTACGCGTGGCATTAGAACTTTAGAGTACCATGAATAAATCATGGGGACGCACTCGAGGAATTTTTTCCTCCAAACTTTCCGCTCGAAAATTCAATTTTTCAAGAGGTCGCCGCGAAAATTTCAGTTCAACGTTGTGCTTTCCCGTACGGTCGCTTTTTGAAGGGATCAACGCTACCACACTTTGTCGTAGATATATATTAAAAGCCCTTTTGTACGTGACATGAAATGAAATATTATCGTTCAGTATACTCATGTGACATTGATTCAAAAAGGATCAGCTAAATAATAAATCATTGAGATATCTAATAATATAAACTTGCCTTATAATTAATGCCTGTCATTTTTTTAATCAATGAGTTGAGTATGATTAAAGTTCAGAGCGATTATCTGATATTATCGTATTTTCATTTAAGGATTGCTACTGATTACATTCAAATGATTATTAAATAGATTATAAATTTTACGGTAAATTAAATATTATTTTAAAAAAGAAGATCGTTTGGTATCTTTACTCGGGTAATTATTTTAAATTACAGTTGTACAAATATTTTGCTAACAATTCTCATTCTTATATGTCGTATATGTTTCTTCTTTATTTACGACACAACCAAGGACACACATACATATACAAAAACTGAAATTGAAGTTCGTATTTTCAATCAACCACACATATAGCTGCAACATTATTTCTTTTAGCAACATTTTTAAAGTTTACTTTGTAAAGTTGGAATGAATTCATTTCCTTGCTTAAGGTGAAATAACGTACATCTTAAACTTCCTTTATTCACATATTTCTTTATTTTCTTAAAATTTCTCTAAAATTATCTAAAACAAAAATAATGAAATTGTCTTTTTAAAGTGGAACTATTTCTAGAAATAAAAAAATCTTTTTGTAGAATTAGATCCACCTCTTTGATCGTTCTATATCGAAAAGCAATGATTTCATAAAAAAATAATATATATATAAAAGCATTTTCGGATTTTCTTCCTTCTTACGCCGCTCCTGGCAGCCGCCGTTCTGGTGCCGGATTGTTTGGCAACGAATGTGGAACCTAAGAGATGAAGGGTGTGCGTCATCACCTAGTTTCAAATGATTCAGACGAGTATGGAAAATTCATCGTTGTCGTCGTCGACGTCGATGTTGTTGTTATCGGTGATGTATAATTTTTTTCTCGCGTACATGGATGAACGCGGTATAATTTTTCTCGACTGATCTAATAACGTGCCTCTGAGGGTCGGCAACCTAAGGGTGCGTATTAAAGGGTATACTACAAATGATCGCACGTAAATCCTCCGTTTTTACGCACGATTTGCGCGTGCAAATGGTTCTTCGTGTTCTCGATCTCTATTATTTTGTGGATATTTTACAGAACACAATGAGAAATAAATATATGTAAATTTTTGTAGTACTAATACACATAAAATATATAATAGCATAAAAGAAAAGAATTGTGTTATACACAAATATGTAAAGAGATTTTTTTTCTTTTATGCTATTATATAGCTTATCAGTCATGTTGCAAAATTTATTATTAGGTGATGTTATTACTTCCATTTTCTTATTTCTTTTAAAAGCTGTTTTCTGTAGCTGAACATTTGAAGTATACATTTTTCGAATTTAAAGTGAAATATATGTTTGGTATTTGGTGAAAGTGATAAACAGAGTTCTAGTGTAAACTAGTGCAGGAATAAAAAACAAATTTTATATTCAAAATTTAACGATCAGTTTTCTCCTCTGCTCTCTTT
>NW_017259208.1:242526-247613 GCF_001594045.1 Atta colombica | reverse complement strand
ACATACGATATTATTACATATATTTTAAACAAAAATTAAGTAAAAAGTTGATAAAAAGAAATATTTAGATTTATTATTTTTTAATGAGTTTTAAATATAGAACTTTACTTTTGAGTACTTACTATAGAGAGCATTACAAGCTAGAAATTACAATAATATTACTGTTTATGAAATTAAAGAAAGCTCAGGGGGGAAACCTTTATATCTTTACGAAGTAATTTTCTCACTTACATCGCAAGACGTCTGCAGCCAAACTTATGTGAGAAAATTTCTAGAAGAGCTTATTGATTTGATTTTCAAGCGTTAACTAGCGTAATATGTGCATGAACTCACGGGATCGATAACACCGATTCCGAAACCAATGATTCAAGGATCAAGACAATCAGTTCTTGTGTGCATAGTATTCCGTTTACTCTGGCGATGTGGATAGTTGTATTATTGTAAAATCCGTCTTGAACCGGAGCATAACATACCGCGTGTTCAATCAGCTTCTGATTAAGCCTCCTCTCCATGAAAACTAATCCGCCTTCTAATTACGATACGGACGTAATAATTAGAACTCAACGATAACGAAATCGCACTCGCGTGTTTTCGCGATCGTTCCTCACCAATTGAAATGATTTAGTTGCGCGAAAGTAGAATTACCATTTTGTTCTACGAATATTAGAGCGTGAACTGACCGCGTATGCAAGCCGCACAGCACTTCTGGCCTAATCGTTTACAAGTCGCCTAATTACTTGCTAATCTCTGTAAATGAGGTCAAGTGAGGAAGATGAATTATCCCGAAACCACATTACCGCAACTGCGATTAGTTATAATCCTATAAATTAACTCTTGAACGACGAGTATTATTCGCCACTTTATAAAAAAAAGGGATCAATTGCATTAATAGAATAAGATCACTAAGACGAATTTCTGGTTGAAAATTAATAAAGCAAAAAATTCTGATATCATATTAATAAAAAATCTGATTATTTCAATTAGAATTTTAATAGATTTAATTAATTGAATAAGAAGCATGTAAACCAACGCTGGTTATTATTTGCGAGTAATGTCTTCATAAATTTATTTGTTATATGACTATGTATAAATAAATATATAAATGAACGTTTCGACCTTTATTGTTTCGACTTAAATAAATTTATGAAGACATTACTCGCAAATAATAATCTGCATTGGCTTATATGCTCCTTAATTAATTTGGATTTAATTTCAAAACCATTTCATATCATTATTTTTAATAGGTTTAATAGGTTTATCAAAAAATTTTGATTTGTTCATTTTCAACTAAAGTTGCAATTAACCATGAAATTAATGCAAATTTTTTTCAATGCAAATAAGATAAATTTACAATTATCAGTGATTATCGTATCTTTTTGTTAGGATTATAGCTAGGATATAGAATTGGGTGAGCAATAAAAAAAGTGAGATAATGTCCGAATTTATTTTATTACGTTTATCACACGTTAAATTTTTATGGAAATGAATTAAATTTTTATTTCTTGTTTATTTCAAATAAAGATTAACGCGTGATACGTTTCGCAATAATTATAAAAGATAATTATAAAAGTGGGAGTAGCCCATGGTTTTCAAGCGAGATGTTTTATCTTTGATATTGCATGTTGTGCACCTATACATTACAGCAATACGAGCCGTATGAAATGGATTATCTCGATTAAACACGAGGCTTCTTGCTCATAGCTTATGCAGATTGCCGTACATCTGGTTAGGAAACGTAACAACGCAACAAACATATCGATATTGATCGATATTTATTGATTGATATTATACAGTCGACATCTCTCCTAGGCATTAGCATCCTAGTGCACGTTCTTAATATTCGATTTCGCATACGTGAGAAGACGGAGGAAGTTAGAAATAGATACTTTAAAGTGTTTTCAGTCTATTGGTTGGGGCTTAATTCTCTTTCAATATAGAAGATCTACGTATCTACGTATCTACGTAATAAGATGATGGAACATGCAGCACATATATCAACACATATATACAAAAGCACGTATTAAAGCCTTGTTTCATCGTTGAAATTGAAAAATTCATCTACAAATGATGTTTATCGGTCTTGAATTGACATACCAAGTTCATATCGGCCTTGACTACAGTCAAACAACAAATCGATCTAACCATTTTTTAGTCTTAATGACATGCCGACGTTCTAATAGACACTGTACGCTACTTACAACGATGTGAAATAATGAATTCATTACGTGTTAATCGACCGTCGCTATTCGTTCATGAACTTTTTGTGTCCTTGACGTACAGTTGAAAAATATATAGTATAAGTTGCTTCGAAATTATAGTTGTGCAGTACGAAGTCACATCACATCTCGTCACAACTCGTGCTGTATGTTTATCATCAAACATTACAAAAAACTTAAAACTCCATATGTACTCATTTAAATATAATTTTTATTAATTTTTGATAAGAATAAAAGATAATCTACATAGCTAGACTGTAGAATAATGTATAATGTCTAATCAAAGATATTTTTTTATAATAATAAGAAAATGGAGAAATGATAAATGAGATATAAAAATAACTTTGCATAATAATCGACTGATAATTTTCGAACGTGATCGAAAGTTATTGCAACGTAAATTTTTAAGGCTTAGTGTCATGAAGATTGGATAAATGATAAATTCAATACATTAGTACAAAGTTCATTGTTACATCTATAAAAAAGATTTCCTGATCCAGTGCTACTATATATATTCTTTATCTATCATAAAATAAGATTCATATTTATTGTTAACAGAGGAATATTTTAAATGGAAAATTCTCAAATCTAGAATAAAATGATCTTGGTTTCATGCTAAATGTTGTGATAACATCGTGCGTTATAACATCAGATAAAGATTTGTTCTAAGAATATATAGACTTAAATTTGTATACGTTACTTTTGTCTCAAGTTTTTCTTATTTGAAGTTCTGGTTTGAAGAAGAAAAATGAATTGAAATTATTAATCTAGTTTTAATATTGTTTTTTATTGTGTAAAATTGTGGTAAGATTACGTACACTAAGAATATTTTTTATCTCATTATCAGAAGTCCTTTTTGAAAAGGTATTTTTAATTTTTAAATAAAAAAAAAATACATAAGTTATGATTAATTCGTCATTGTCAAATATCATATTCTATGTTTAAATTGAGTGGGATAAGATTGCCATCCATATCTATACTGGTAGATTGCAGGAGCTAACAGAAAAGCTGAGTAATAGTTGTCGCGTGTTTGCACTCGGAATTAGTTTTCTCATAAGTCAACGAATATACTATTGTTATGTTGTACTGGCTTGTTAAAAGGAAACTTTTATCGATTTTCCTACAGAATCACTTTTGTAATTTATACGAATATTATTGTGAGAGTTCATCCGCGATTTTCGAGGAAAATTTAGTTTTACAATTTAATTCGATTTTATAATTTAACTTAAGCAAACTCCCTATGCATATAATTTAAAGGGCATACCAAAGGGTGTGCGTAATTTTATTATATTAATTTTATGGAGCATATTGAGATTTTTTTCAAATTATTCTATAACTTAAGTAATAAACAGCATCTTTATACATTTCTGATTTTATTATTGTAAATGCAAATATTTTAATCGTTTACTGCGTACTTGACAAAAATGTATTTTATATAACGTAATTTCAATCTTAAGCTTACACAGACATTATCAAGTAACATTAAAGCATTTCTATGCATAGACGTTATGTGCAGACGCTATAGCTTTCGTAAATATTTAAGTTTTCCGATTCGTAATAATTTAACAAAATGTTTTAATACTTTTTCTTCCAAGTGAATTTTTTTTTAAATTCTTGTATTTCATTGCTTATTTTATTATCATCTTATCCAAATATTTATAAAATTATTATTTTGAAGAACGAAGTATATATCGTTATTTATTATGAATACTCTAAAGTGTGTAAAGGGATACTGTCAGAATTAATATGTTGTAATTTCGCACGTATATATTTGCTTTTAATCTGTGTACTAAATTTGCTTATCGATAAAATGATACTTATCAGATAATAAAAATCTAAATGATCTCGAGATAAATCATCGAATCAGACTCTTAAAATCGTCTTCTCTGAAAGATTTATCGGTGTCAATAGCTAGTTATACGTTATGTCTCGTATGCGATTCTTCATAGTTTAGCCATTGATTCGTGTGGGAAATTTCTTGCAACAGCATTACTTAATACTTTTTAACTTTGCGATTTCATATACAACACACATACACACACACAAAACTTCGAACAAGTGGAATTATTATTTTTTATAAAATTTTTAAAACTCGTTCTCTTCTTGGATGTGCGTGTATGAAATTGATATAAAGTAAGACTTTATATGGTCTAAATATTGTGATATTTTTCTAATTTTTTGCTGATAATATAAGACTAAAATTGAAACTTGATAGTTAGTTTTAAAAGAAAAAAACTTTATAAACTTAAAAAAAAATTATGAGACATTTACAAGTATTTACATGAGTGCAGTGAAAATTTCAGAAAAAGTAATATTTAGATCATATTGAATATGCGTGTAATATGAATGTACCTAATATGTCGGAAAATTATAATTTGCGATTTATAAATATTATTTATAAATATTATTTAATACGCCTAACTATAGCTCGTTTAATGTATTGACCTGGGTTTTACTTTTTATTAATTTGTTGTAAATTATACGAACGAAAAGAATTGATATTATGTATATTTTGTGTGTGTATGTGTGTGTGTATGTGTGTGTGTGTGTGTGTGTGTGTGTGTGTGTGCGCGCGCGCGCGCGTGCGTGCGTGCGTGCGTGCGTGCGTGTGTGTATGTGTGTGTATAAATGTTTCGACTTATGAGTCTAGTCATCCTAAGTGCAACTGAACTGCCACGAGAAGATTCTGATCAGAAAAATGAACTGATAACATTTGATAAAACGTAATATATGCGTTTATAAAAAAAAGATGTAAACTAAAAATATCTAGTCACTAAAGTAAAGTAATACACACGAGTTATGATGACTGAGAAAACGCACAGTCATATAAAATTCTATGAAGCCGGATAGTAACAAAAAAATGGTTCAGAA
>NW_017259208.1:234634-242426 GCF_001594045.1 Atta colombica | reverse complement strand
AGTTTACGATCACAAATTTTATAGCGTTTTCTAAAATAAAAATTTATAAAATTCTCATAATATTATAACATGAAAAAACTAGAAAAACATTCTCACTGTTGTTTCTTACAATTAATCATATTTCATATCATATATCGTCTACTCTAATTGTTCGGTTTTTATCGTGGTATGTCAATTGTTTACTTTTCCAGACTATAATTTTCCTTTATCATTGTCTATTTTATTTCTAAACAATGACATTCTGAGCCAGACATTCTTACTATCCGGCTTCATAGAATTTTATATGTACTGTGCGTTTTCTCAGTGATCATAACTCGTGTGTATTACTTTACTTTAGTGACTAGATATTTTTAGTTTACATCTTTTTTTTATAAACGTATATATTACGTTTTATCAAATGTTATCAACATTCATTTTTCTGATCAGAATCTTCTCAGTTGTACTTAGGATGACTAGAACTTATCAAAACGTTTGCGTTTTTGCATGTAATTGTGAATTGCATAACTTTTCACTAACACATACTTTGCAAAACGACTACGGATTCTCGTTGGCTCTTACTAAGCTCTTAATAAACTTTTATTGGTTACTTTGTTTCTCTTTGTGAATTGTAAAAAGAGATACATTTTAATGTATATTCTATAAAACTGGTACAGTCTGCAGTAAGGATGTCCGAAAGGATCATGAGACACCTGGAACGTACAGGATCTATAATACGAGTAATAATCTGTAAAGGTGAGAACAAGTTACCTAATCGAGAATATTCGTGTTTTCAGGCAGATGTATATGATGAAAGGGGCTTATTAGTATGCTGGATAAGCGGCGGCTACATGCCTCCGGTACTTCGCCATGCACCCTCATCTTTGTGGTCATTTTGGCACTAACTGGATGCTTCTCGTTTTGGATTCACATCGATGGTTCAGGATCGCCGATTCCTTACTCCAGCGGCGGTGTGGCCGCGCCAGGATATATCCTTATATTTCCCGGAAACGTCACACCCTCCACGCAGCCCTACTCAATAAACGAACTTCCGTCCGATGATAAATCCACGCTGATCAACATCACGGACTTTAGGTTCATTATGAATCACAATCCCTGTAATCGTACGCAGCCATTGCTGTTAATGTTGGTTCACTCGGCGCCAGGGAATTTTCCGAAGAGGCATGTCGTGCGGGAGACCTGGGGTCAACAAGCGCCGGACGTGACTTTATTATTTCTCGTGGGATACTCGGAGAAATATCAATCCAAACTCAAGAAGGAGAACGAGAAATACCAAGACTTAATACAGGGAAACTTTCTTGATGCCTACAGAAACATGACCTACAAGCACGTTATGGGATTAAAGTGGGCTACTTATTATTGTCCAAGTAAGAAGCGAACATAATATGATGTTCACCGTTTTATAATTTTATTTTATTTATTTTTGATTTGCGACCATTTTTTTTGTCAGATATTACAACAATATTATAATGATAATAGTTGATGATAATTGATAATAATTGATATTTGATTGAATAGATTTATTAATATTAATTTGATCGATTAATTTTTCTTATAAATAGATTTTCTTATACAATTCTTATCTTTTATTTTTTATATTTTTATTAAATTTACAAGGGTATAATATTTATATCTGATTTTGATGTTACTATTTTTTGTTTCAGGTGCCAAATATATTCTTAAATTAGATGATGACGTTTTTGTTCATTTACCGGCCATGTTGGACTTTCTAACGCATGGCCTTTCGCCGTGGGGTGCAAGACGTCTGATTCTCTGTGATCTTCTGTCGGCTTCCGCAGTGAAGAGATCCTGGCGCTCAAAATGGCGTGTCTCTCCTCAGGAGTATCCCGGTAGACTTTATCCCGCATATTGTGCTGGATGGGCGATCCTATACTCTCCCGATAGTGTATTTATACTGTACCGCGAAGCTCAGAAAGAGCCGTACTTTTGGATCGACGACGTTCACATTACCGGGACACTGGCTAGGAAAGTAAATTTAACGCAAACCTCATTACGCTCTTGGGTGCTTACGACTGAGAGCATGCGGGACCTGTTGTCGAATCCGAACGCTCGACGGGATTTTTTGTTCGGGCCTCCGGATCTAACGGAGAACGGAATACGAGCCTTATATAGTCTGGTTACTAAACCACGGCCTAGCAGTGAAAGCCTATTGAATTAAACGTCTAATAGAACAATTTCGTTATACTTCAACGTCGTAACGCGAGGACGGCGGAAAGAAAGAGAGATACGAACAGCGAGTGTTCTTATATGCTTTCTGCGTTAATAATTCTATATGCATTGCGGTATGCCCTGCACAACAGTTCAACGTAAGTGTTCGATTATTTGCACAATATACAAACGCCATATTATGTATGATACGTAATAATGCGTTACATATATGTGCATATGTGTATATATGTATATACACACACACACACACACACACACACACACACACACACACACAC
This sequence comes from Atta colombica, assembly GCF_001594045.1. Classification (NCBI taxonomy): domain Eukaryota; kingdom Metazoa; phylum Arthropoda; class Insecta; order Hymenoptera; family Formicidae; genus Atta; species Atta colombica. Next base: position 239,961 of record NW_017259208.1, on the reverse strand, counting down.
ACACACACACAGCGCAACAAACACATATTATGAAATTTACAATTCAAACAAGAAGTGAAACGGGTATAATTTCGATGAATCTCTTTTATTAGAAATATTAAGAGACACAATTGTGTCTCGCGCTAAGTCACGGTCAGGAAACAGCAAAGCGGAAATGTGTACTTATATGCGAATCGTCTAGTGTAGAATACTTCAAATTGTCGCATCTCAGAGTAATGTCTAGACCGACCAAGTTCCTAATATTTGGAAAAGATCCTTGTATCGATGTTATATTTACATGTCGCAAATAATACATAGGGATCAATATCACTTACTCAAATCTCGATGGAATGATACCGGTTTCAATTCCTGTATTTGATTATTATTTATATTCGAAAAATACTCAAATATAGTGTAAGTTTACCCAAGATTATATATTTACTTATTTACTAAATTGGGTTTATTTCTCTATTCGAGACTATTAGTCTATAATCAAGGCTTGTAATTAAACGTTGTTTGAAATAAAATTAATTTTGAAGGCGTGCACAATTTTTTTACGCTTTAGATACGATTTTCGAAAATTATTTAAATTATAATTATATAATTATGACATGGAGTAAAAAAACAGTTATTCATAGCACAATTGCCATATCTGATTTTTTATGTACAGATTATATTATTTTTTTAGTCGTTTTATCGTTATGCAATACATACGCACACATATCGCACATTTTTACATTGTTGTGATTTTATTTATATAATATTATTTTTAAATTTCTGCATTAAGTCGAGAAATGATCATTTCGTATATTGAAGTAAATTGAAGATACTTATTTGTAAAATTTTTTGCGAATCCTGTCATTATATGTACATAAAAATAATAATTATTCAATTTATTATGATAAATTATGAGCCCTGGTTATTACGTGATATAAATTTAGTTAAATTTAATATTTTATATAATCTCCAAAATATTAATTTATTATTTTAAAAGGACAAAACATCAGCTATTTTTTTATTTACACTTACAAAAATGCCATAGTATGTATAAATGTGAGAAGGATAATATTAATATTAGTATTGAAAGGCAGTGAAAGTTCTCTACGCGAAACTTACGTGTCTCGAAAACATGCTCCTCTCGCAATGATAGAAATTGCGAGTGACGAGCATGTTACTTTTATTGTAAATTTAACGGAAGTTCATCGTGGAATCACATTTGTGAATGCACTTAAACATATTAATGTATTAACAAGCAAATTTTAAGATATTACATTGTTACGCAAGAACATTAATGAGTCGGATTAATATTGTTACGTAGCAACAAGTACAACCCCAAAACAAGGGTCCATTCGCAATTAGATACAGAAATCGCAGATATTTGTCCATTTTTGAACGTCTATAAATTTTTTATGTAAAAATCGGTTGGTTACCACGATTGTATCCGGTACTATGAAAGTACGTGCCTGTAAACTCAAGTGTGAAAATTATTCTAGCTTTTAGTTACCGTGATTCATTTAAGATTAATAGTCAACGTGATAATGTTACTTCATTGTACTCTTTTTTTTTTCTTCATTTAAAATACAACGAATGCGGAAACGCATAATTCTACTCATCAGCACCGTATTGAGAACCGAATTTCCTGTAATGATATGATCAGGAATAAATTCGGACTCTGTTGTTACTTCAAGTTTTCATTCACAAATTCTGAGCTGTATGTGTTTATATTGTATAACAGCATAAAGAAAATTAATTATTAGTTATCAAAGGATCTCTCGCATTATTCCTCTTTGTATATTCTCAGATGTTTTTACTCTTACCGAATTTTTCTTTATATTTAACGTTATTATGTATCGTTTTCTGAAAGAGGGAAGTATCCTCGCAATACTGTGAAATATTACATAGAATAATTCTTGTGATGGAGTAAATATACTTATAATTTAAATAAATAATGGAATTATTTAAATTACATGGTGTATTTTTTATGTTCATTCTGACTTTGCATTTATTCTCAGCGTTTATTATCTTCTATAACAATTTTGCGATAACTTTTACTTGTGCAGCAAATCGTAAATTATATTAACTGTATGATTTAATTTGAAGAAGTATACACAAAGATGAAATCAATGTCAAAAGTAATGATTGAAGTATATCATATTAGTAGTTATAAGCTAGATTAGAAATTAAATAGATATGTTATTATTGTATATGTAAAAAAGCTACATTTTCATTGTTAATTAATGATCACTGCATCTTATCTGTGATAATTGTCTTCAAATTTCGATAAAACTATCGGATATTACTATATGACTGAATAGGGTGTGAATATATACATATAAAAGTAACGTACAATCGGATATATACTTTATTGGTCCAGCTGTTTAACTACGTAGAACTATTTATAAAACTTTACAAAATGTTCAACGTGTTGCAATAAGGGAAACCTTGCTTTAGGTATATTTACAAGGCAACGGAGTTACGCGATTTCTAAGAATCGATTGACGACAAAGCTGTTATATTATGATTAATGTGATTACAGCAGGTTCCTCGAGAACATCCATTACAATTTCATGATATTTCCGATTAATTGTAAGATATTTTCATCGTAAACGCAACGTGATTGTGCAAATACCTCCAAGCTCGGATCTAGCTAGAAAAACTCGCTACAAATCTTTCTCAAAACAATTTGGATATAAGATTTAAAAAAATTTTAAATATCATACAAAATCATTGTGAGGCACATTTAATTCTTTGTGCACCTATTTTGTAGACACACACACACACACACACACACACACACATACACATACACACATACACACATCCACATACACGATTAATTCTAAAATATCATCTTGAAAATTATAATCTTTAATATAAACAACAATTTACGAATAAAGCAGTATACAAATTATCTATTATTAGATTTTAATAATAGATTTCATGTGGAAAACATACGTTTTTGTATAATATATTACGCGAGCAAAATGTATCGTACAAAGTATATCATGATATAGACATAAAAAAGTAATTATAATTAGTCCAATTTGTAAATTTATTACTACCAGCATCATTTCCGTAATGGTTTCATTAATTTTGACAGTAATAAATTCATAAAAATGCATAACTTTTTAATTTACCCTTTTATTTCCCATTAATAAAACGAAAAACTTCTTGGAAAAAGATTATTTTTGTTCTAATATTGCTTGCTTTTATAAAATTTATTACTGATCAAAATTTTATGTTTCATATAATTGCGGTAGAAATAAATCTCTATTAAAAATATTGTTGATCAAATTAGTAATCAAATTAGTAAAAGGAATGAAAATCGTAAATAACTATAAACATTCTGTAAAAAAATTTTTTGTCTTGTGTAACGAAATATTATTGGCAATATGGCGACATAAGCGAATTCCATAAACTCTATCAACATTGTTTACATTCCGAGGTGTACTATTTGTGTCTACTGTGTAAATTCGTTAACAATCCTGACTTAATGATTGCGAGAGACTAGTTTAGGAAAAAAATGCCTATCGTTTACAAATGTCCCAATAAATATGAAGACATTCATCTGTCTGTGAATTCGTAAAATTACATACGATTTGTCCACGTGCATTCAATCGAAAATTGAGACTCGATTATATCCTATAAAAATTGGCAGTATATAAACAATTCATCACATCAAAAGTTAATGTGTATATATATATATTTTTTTTTTTATATTAAAAAAGGTCTCGTAACGATCGTTAAGATTGGTAACTTTTATCTTTACATATGTTGATTTAAAGAAACTCGGATACCGTTCAACGCGACTAAGAGATACTCTGTAACATTATAAACTACAATTTTTATGATCTAACAAATTCGCCGCTCGACATGCGTCGATAATTACATGTAGTAAAAACAGTTTTGTTCTTCTAACGCAGGGGCACACAATCTTTTAATTCTATTTGTGGAACATCTATATATAAAAAGTCCACGTGAAATATCTTTTGTGTTATTTTTAATAATTATGTTTAATATTTTTTTTTAATATTATTTTGGACAATGACATGGTAATACAATTGTATATGTAATAGAGCAAATACAGTTATTTAGATGTGAAAAATGGAAATGGCGAACAATTTAGCTCTTCATTTATCTGATTGTTAAACAATATAAATTACGTCTGGGCAACCTAACTTTGGCCCCGTATATCGTGTGCACCTGCTCTAACAGCTTTAACTTTCTAATTTATATCACGTAGTCAATTTGAAAGAAAAAAATCGTGATTAATATACGGGCCGAAAATGGAAACGTGCAAAAAAAAAAGGAAACAGATATAAGTTGAAGGGGATACATCTGATTGATTCTGATATTTCTCAATCAAGACGTCACATGAATTGAAAATTGTTTCGTTTCATCAATCGGAGATTGTTCCACTTTCCAGAGAATTGAATCAATACGGCGATGCGTATTAATTTAATTGGATTTCATTGTATACATTCACGTAGGAAATTCTATTCTCTGTAGACTTCCTTATTTAATAACACTGCCCAAACTATGACAAATTCAACTACGAGTCCTATATAATCTACATTACTACTTTCTTACAGTCGGCAAACACCTTTGCGATACACTCTCTACGTTTCTCTTGATTAAAATCACTGCGGCGAGGAGATGGTATGGCACATATCGTGCGTTAACGATTAATTTCGACACACAGTAAGGTACGAGAAAGTAGGAATAATTAAATTACCGTCTAATATCGTCGCTCATTACATACCCAGAGCACTTAATATTCAGGTACTAATTATATTATCGTAAAGTGACTCGGGATTATAATTAGCCTTACACGTTGATAGGAATAGAGCCGAGCAACATTTCGTGATAGTACAGCTAATACGAGTCAGTGCGATAATAATACATTTACGCCGTAAATGTTTTTACGGCGAATATGACTCGCGAATACATAAGAATAAAACAAACATAATTAAATAAGGATATAATATGCAGATTCCTAAAGGAATCTATATGTATATATAAAAGAATTTTATAGTCGCGAAGTCCCAAATGTTTAATTAAACAAAAAAGAAATATGCAATTTCGTAAAGCGTCGATTTTCCCTAATTTCTTTATCTACTATTTGCAAAGTTTCTTTCGCATGCGTCCAACCTCGAGACCGTTTTCGCTCGAAACGTCCGCGCGATGGTTTATATCTATTAATATTTAACGGATACCTGCAGCGGGGCGTTTCCAGAGACCAGCTCCGAGCACTATATATACATATATTTCCATCTATCGAGAAACGACGCATCTGCTTTTAATTACAATTCATACGTGTGCGTAAAGAATATATATATATATATATA
>NW_017259208.1:220216-234445 GCF_001594045.1 Atta colombica | reverse complement strand
ATATATATATATATATATAGTAGTTATTTCGAAACTTTACACGACAAGAGAGATCAATTTGAAATATTTGCGCGATTAGTCGACTAATCGTACATTCAACGTCAAAGTGGAAACAGATCTGAACTCTCGTGAATTCAAATCAAACTCGATTCGCTTCGTTCAAAACGCAAATAACAAGAATATTCGAAGGAGATGATCTCTATTTGAGCTAGGATAATGCATTCAGAATTGTCTGTCGTTCTCTGCTACGAGATGTAAATAATTATAGGGACTCGAACGAGAAAAGTCGAATGAAAAAGTGTATTTATACATGAAACAAAACTATTCGATCGTTCGCTGTATTCTGTAATCGTTATCCGCGTTCCTCTAATTTTTAGAACGACTAGGAATATTTTTCATCAAAATTCTGTTAAAAAACGAAACTTTGATTACGCTTTATTTCTTTGTTCTTATACTTTGTCGTTAAATGTGTGTTTAGCGGACAATCGTTTCCCCGACAGTAAATATACGTGTACTTCAAACAAGCGCGTCAACACGAATAAACACTTTCCTAATTACGCGCGTTATACATTTAATTTCATCTATTCGAGATACAGATTTTTTTACGCTAATTCAATTTAATAGTCGATCGCTTAGCAGCTAGGAAACGAACCTAGTAGGGATGTTTCTAAAGAACTTTAACTGTCGTTCTTCCTCCTTGATTTACGATCGCATGAATAGTCGTCCTGGGTGCGCGAAATTATTTCCTTTTTCATGGCTACTATTTTACTTTCCGCTTATGCTTGCAAGCGCGCGCCAGCTTTTACGCTAATAATTCCCAATCTTTCTCAATCCTTCTTTCTCCACCCTAAATTTCTCACAAATTATACTTACACGCGACAGAGACGCGGAAAATAAAAAGAAGAAGGTATAATAACAAAACGTAATAGCGTAAACTTAAATTAATTAATAAGAAGAGAACGCAATACTTCGTTCTTTCTGGACGCGACTTACCGAAACGTAAGAGAGACAAGAAGATAAAAAATTTTTATAGGAGCTTTCCGAAGACTTTTGTACAAATTTGAAATTAATATATTATAACTGTTCCCGCTGATCGCGTCTCGACGAAACGCGATAGTGCGGCGATAGCGCGGCATCTCCTTCGTGTTGCTGTTACCACAACGATTTGACAAACGCGAAGTTTAAAATCCTATAAGATGAAACAAATCGAATACTCTGGTTCCCAATAGCCTAATGACACGCCGACGGAGTCAGGTGGACCCCTTCGTCTTACACGCTGGTGGTAATCTGTTCTATGACGGTGATGTCACGGTGACGTCGCGGCCGAGTCCGGTACGGGTCCTGATGGCCGAGGCCCTCTGGCACGCTTTTGCTGGGTCTCAGCGGCGTATGGAACTGCGGATGGCAGTAGTGGTCGACGATCGGGTGGTGGTGGTCGTGATGCACCCGCTCGACGAACTCGCGTTCGCGCATACCGTCCTCGACGTCCAGTGGCACGTGTAGGGACTGCGACTTGGGCAGCCGGGGCCGCGGTGGTGGTGGGCACGCGCACGGCGGTAGCGGCGGCACGATGCCAAGGCTCGAAAGACGCGGTCCTGGTAGAACCGGCGATGCTGGTTGCCGTCCCCAGCCGACTAGGAAGAGGAGCGCTGCGCCGCACAAGGAACTCAGCGTGCACGCGTAGTAACCCACTCGTGGGCTGCTCGCGTTCATGTAACCTGGGGATGGGACGACGAAGGGCGGTTTAAAGCGCCGTGTAATCTGTCGCACGTTTGTCAAGGAAGCAATTGCTATGTTCAGCGGAGAAAGCAGCTTTGCAATTGTGTAAAATATCTTAATACGATTAGACTTGATCTTAATTCCCCTCGCTGGATCTAAATAAATCAATTATATTTATATATAAAATTGTACAACAGTTGTTTTTTCTGCTGAGCATAATAGCAAATGACGATGGGAAACGGAGATGATCGGAAATCTTAAGCCAGCGATATACGATGCTTTTTTTCTAGCCAGTAATCTAGTAAGAATAGAGCATCGTATGCCGCTAGCTTTAAGTAGTGTTCCAATATAAATACTTGTAGCGAATTCGATTGGATGAGTTAGTATGAATTGGTGCACATTAAAGCCGTCGTATACAAATTAATAAAAAAATGCAGTTTTATATAAATGCAGAAATCGATTAAACTTTGAAATCCTCAATGCATATTTTGTCGCTTTTAAGTAATATATATTTTATAATTCGAAATTTTGTGTTTCACTTTTTTACACTCAAATTAAAACAATGTACAACGGTTTTAATATGCATCAGTGCACACCAATGCGTTCAATTGAATTTGCTATTACCTTGCCGATAAAATGAAAATCTATAGTATATACTGTAAATGTTCAGTACTGGAATACGGCCTTATTTTTCGTCTCGTGCACGCAGAAAAAGGACTCGAGTGAAACTTTATTTTGTCGGAAAATATTTTTTTATAATTTCGAAAATACAAAGGGAATTTGTATAAAATATAATTGGCACGCTATGATTTAATAGATAGTCTCTTTAATTCATCGTTCTCATCGTTCCTCGAAATATATTGTATAATGAAAAAATTATGAATGCTAGAATTATCTTGCAATAAAGCTATTTTTGAAAATAATCTAATTTTATAAATAAAGAAAAAGAAAGAATGCTGTGCAAATTTCATGCAATTTGCAAGTTATCCAATCTAAATATGAAATTGTTTCTAAAATAAACTTTACATGGATAGAATGATTTTAATAAAAAGTATTTAAACTATTTAACTAGGTACACACACAAACATAGATCAGAAAATAATTTTGTTGGATTATCAAAATACTGTGTTTAACATTCAAACTAGTTGTCAGAATGTGAACATCATTATAAATGTGCAATTTGCAAGTTGTTCAATCTGTGTGAATATGAGATTATTTCTAAAATAAACTTTACATGAAAAATATGAGATTATTTTTAAAATAAACTTTACATGAAAAAAATGGTTTTGTTGAAATATTAAAAAATAAATCTGGAAACAATTTTGTTGGATTAAATATCAAAATAATTATAAAATCAAAATAATTATAATTGTTGCGAATCATATTAATCGTATTAATGTAAATTCATAATAATTCGTAATAATTCGTGCACGGAAAGAATGATTATGTTGAAGTATCTAAAAATTTTAATCAGATACAGATTTGAAAATAATTGGGCCATCAAAATAATTATATAGGAAAATCAAGCATAATGAACAAGAATGTTGTAAAAGTTTTGATAATCAGTATAAACGTCCAACACATTAACAGATTAGTGCCAATTATTATCGTTAGATATTATATAATACACATTTATTAAAACGAAATATTTATTATATTTGACTCATAATGTATAATTTGATTTTTTTTTTAAATATATTATACGATCTGTTTAATATTCTTTATTTTTAAATTTTACTGTAATTTTCGCGTAGCTTCTGATAGGTAATACAATAGCAGTGCAGAGGAAATGCCGAAATACTAGTTGATGAAATTCCAACTGAATTAAACTCCTCAAAGTGACCAAAACCTGCAGTTCTATACTAGTATAATATGCTCGAGTCTTACGAATATGCGTGACAGTTGTCACGCTTCCTTGAATATTCTCTCTCAGCTGGAGAGGAGGCTAGAGGAGCGTATTTCCCAAGCTCCGTACGTTATTATTATTAAGGACGTCGGCATTAAATTCATACACAGGGACGGTAAGACCATTAGTAGGGACGGATTTAGCATGCGGGAGAGCGGATTTCGCCCACCTCGGTGGCTCTAAAGTTCTAATACTGTTGTACGGACGTTTGAAAGCACGAAGAATCTGCGTTTAGGAGGAAGTAACTATGTGCTTTATAATAGATACGATGGATGCAGAGCCAGAGGCTTTATCGAAATATTATGTAGAAGCGTATATAATGACTTTGTTAGTTACTTCGTATAATCTCCATCGTCCATTGAACGTAAAAATTCGTCTCATATTACACGAGAGAGAGAGAGAGAGAGAGAGAGAGAGAGAGAGAGAGAGAGAGAAAGTAAATAGTAAAAGTATAACCTTGTTTTTGAATATATAACGATATAGCTTTAACGATTTTCAATATATAACGGTATAGCTTTAACGTTATAACGATATATAAGTTTTACAGAGAAAAAGATTTTATATGTAAATGTGCTTTGTCTGCAAGTGTTTGTATTTCGATGAGAAGTGTAAAGATCGTTTTTACATGACCTGTCATAAGGATCCCCCAAATAAATCAAGGACGACTCGAGGACTTAAGTGAGAACTGACATACCTGAAATTTCGTATTACTCACGCGTACCTGTGAGAGGAACTCCAAGAAGGATGGGCAGGGCTTCCGCGGCTTGCACCAAAGCCCACGATCTGGCAAAGTGTCTCGCTCGCAACCTCTCCAGGGCCAGCATCTTCAGGGAATAAAGCGTACCGCCGAGCGAGGCGCCGTAAAGTGCGGAGGCCAGCACAAGCCCGTGATAACCTTGTACGCTACCAAGCGCCACTTGAGCTACGGCTTTAAGCAGAAAGGAAACTTAATTCGAATCGATAATCCTCGAGGCGTAATCCTTGAATCTACAATTCCTAGGTTGTTCGCAAAATCCAGTACAATTTTTTAGCTACTCTTTTTTATTACGCGCAATTCCTCCTCTTTAAGACTTTTGTGTGCACAAACTCACTCATAAATCTCAAATCGATGCGTATTTCTCTCGTATAGTGAATAGTGCTTCACAATTTTGCTGGGTTCAATTTTCATTTAAAAGGGGGACTTTATTGCAGAGCGAAAAATGATCTCTCGAAATAGAAATACAAATAGCCCTCTCTTTGCAGTTTCGTTTCAATAAAATAAAGATCAAAGGAAAGAACTTACAGTTAAAATAGGATAGATTCCGTAAAAAAGAGAGAATAGTACGTTAGAAAGTAGATATAATATGGCTGTTCTGAAGAATAAAAAAAATACTAATGCGTTAAATTACGTGTTGCCATCGCCACGGTTGGAACATCTAGCAATTTGAACGTGTTTATAGTTAACTACGGGCGTGTATGCGAAAGCGACCGCGAGGTGTACTGACCAACCCCAATGAGTGCCGCTTGACAGAGATATTGCCTGGACACTAGGCACTGAGCGGAAGGTCTGACGATAACTACTCCCAAAGCCGCGCATCCGAGTGCCGCCGCCAGGCCTAGAAAGGTCTGTAGCAGCACCAAGGCGCTGGCCTCTAATCCATCCTGGTAGCCTTGCAGAGCCTGAAAGTGATATTTCTCATTAAGGCTGCGCTGGAAAGAACGTGCTATATGGATCACCATGATAACGCGGACAATGACGCCCGGTAACGACGCCCGTCTAATATCGATTATCGAAATTGGCCCCGTCTATCCCTCGAGATTACTCCGGAAATCGCAAAATTAGGAAACTCAACGCTTGATTCTGTGTCATTAAACCCTTAGCAGAAATGTCACGTGCTATTAAATTGTATCGCAATCATTTTTGGCGTATTTGATGAATATTTTTTTTGTCAAAACGAAATAGCAATGGTGACTTTTCTCCAATCCGTATTAAAGTATCAGTAATACTTTGTCTTCAAGTTACGTTTATTACGAGAGAAGGAATTTTAAAAACGCTTTGGAAGGCAAATTGATGGAATGCGAAACGAAATAAAATTTTCACGCTTTTGTCACGCCAGATCTTTGAGACTAGCCAAGAGACCTATTATCAAAGAGAGAAATCCTTTTCAATCACTGAATGCACTTACGATATAGAAGGCGGGGGTGTAAAGACCGAAACCAGCAGCACCGGCAGCCAGCATGAGCATTCTCACGGGACGCGATCCCAGAGGACTCAAGTCGACCAACGGCTGCCTTGGTATCTTGGTTGAGGATTTCTTCTCTTTGACTTTGCTGCGCTGATTCTTTAGATGCAGTATGGCTCGCCGTTGAGGGTGGTATAGCGAGGCACTCCGGTAAATCAGTCCCAGGAAGAAGGCCAACGATAGCGCTCCGGTTACCGATTGAAGTCCTGGTCGCCAGCCCAGCTTCCTGAAGGTACAGCTACGGTTACGATCATCACGCAGGAAACGTCGAATCAGCTGTCGACGGTTCTGCCGGCCGAGTTTTTGCGCTCCGTAGCTACGTTTTATATTACACTAGTGAAAACTACTATGCTTGCATTTCTGAGAAGAAATTTTTCGCGCTTTGCGAAGCATTCACTGAAAGAACAATTTTGCTGAAAGATCTAAAAATCTAGATACAGATCTGAAAATAACTTTGCTGGATCATTAAAATCATTTTTCAGCAACTCTTAAGCATGAGCAATGCTGCAAAATGTTTTGATATTCTAACAATCAATTTTGTCGTCCTAATCTAAATCTAATTGTTTTGATGATCCAGCAATTTTTCAAATCTATATCTAGCTAAATTTTTAGATTCTTCAGCAAAATTGCTTTTTTAGTGTTTTTTCCGTGTTGCGATTGCACTCGTCCGCTCCCTCGGGAATCATTTTCGAAGGTAGAAGTTAGAAGATTTTAAATATTTAAATGTTTAGCTTGCAATTATATGTAGCATGCGTTAACAAGAAAATATAATTTGTTCAATATCTTGGAAATTACAGTAAAATCGAAACAGATAATTCGTGTGATGCGAAAATTTGTTCTAAAAAAAGAGATATAAATTATAATAGATTATAACAAGAAATTGCTCGATTTTATCGTCGATGTAAAAGCGAAGTACTATTTTAATTAAGAAGACATAATCTTATCACAAAGTAATTTCGCAAAAATTTCCGCAAATAATTAATTGCTTGCGGAAGTTAACGTGAAGTCAGTGAACGATAAAGTTTAACAACTTTTTGATGCTTGATGTAGATTTTTTAAAGCTCAAGCATACATTATCTCCGTATAACTTCAGAAACATATTAAATAAAAAGTTATGTAATGCAGACTTTTGCATGATTTATGATGCGCACGATGTTTCCAAATTATTTCGTCATTCGAGAAGTTATGAAATTCGCATTTACGCGAGCGCATCGTCAAACAGTATTGTTTCTGAGGAGAAACATCCATTTATTCCTGTTGTTATTTTCTTTTGATAGAACTTTATAAAGGAATGCGTTAAACTTGTCAAGTTTTAATATTCTGCAAACGTTTAATGATCTTTAATATTTTCACCGCGTAGGATGAAACATCTCTTGGAAAAACTCGTTCATTTTATTATTTTCTAAAGGTGACAACGTAAATGTACAAACGAGATAAAAATACTTGAGTGAAGCGACAGTTTAAAAAAAATTATGTAGATATACATAAAATAAAACATGAATCGTCGACTGACAAATTACAAAGTTGGATTAACAGATAGAAGGCAACTTAAAAAAAATAAAAGAAAAAAAGAATCAACACATTTGACTTTAAGCGAAATTAACTCTTGCGTTACGAAAAACATAATTTTAAAAATTCCCAGTATACATATAATATAATTACAGAATTAACTCTCGCTCGCCCCGATTATTAAAAAATACAAAGACGTTCTTTTTTAATAAATTCTCTGTATTTTCTGGATTTTCCCTTCAAACAAAATATATACAGACGTCGTAAAATCCTTTATGTTCTCCCATTTGTGCGTGAAAACGGCGAATGTCTGCAAACATCCAGTGCTAGTCGGCGCGTAAGAAGATTAAAATAAGAGATAAAACTGAATTTTCTATAGAATGTATTCAACATACGCCCTTATAAGGGATGAAAGTTGCGCTTTAATCCTACCTTAGTAAGGTGTAAGGATAATGAGACCTGCACGCGTGACCCATGAGTATACTCATGATTATTCATAATATATCCGGTACGTTTTTATCACGGGCACGAGCCGTTATCTCTGCGAGCGGAGCGGTTAAAATTTATTTTCTGATACGCGCGCCGCACCTTCCCTCATTCGCGCTACCTATCCGATATGGGAACACACATTAAATGTTTATCATGTATTCCCGGTCGGAGATGACAGTTCGGTAACGCACGGCACGTGTAATAAACCGCCCTGGCCGCATTGATTGCACTAGATCAGTCGATGCGTGTGTGAGAGAGAGAGAGAGAGAGAGAGAGAGAGAGAGAGAGAGAGGGCGAATTATATTCGGCAAAAAGCTGAATTGCAGCACGTTCGCGTTTTGACAAGTTTGTCGTTATCACGGAATTATATATATGTGGTTGCAAATTTTTTTTTGTTTGGACTGCATTACCTGACAGTGTGTACCGCGCCCCAGCCCTACCGTTCTGTATATGGTAAAGTTAAACCATGCATTGCATGCGGCTTTTCATGCAACATAATGGGGAAGGATGAAAAATTTATCACATATCCAGCGTATATTTCAAAAATATGGTCCTGGAATTTATGATAACGTAAAAAAAAATCGATTTTCAAGGTAAGACGCAATTCCATAAAAATAAAGTCTATCTTGATAGTTATTCTTTACAAGAGTAAACGCTTAGTTTGAATAAATATTATTAAATCAATTATGATGAATCGGTTAATATGAAATAATGTATAGAAACTTCCACGATTTATTACATGTAATTTAATTCGACAAGTCTGTTTGACGAGTCGATAATAAAAATAATGACTAAATTGTCATGAACAATGTTTGAGACCAATCCTTTTAATGTACTTTTCATTACAAATTAATGGATATTTCTCCTTCGGTTGAACTTTTATCCTTCGAGTTTACAAAGAAGTGCCATTTGCTGCTTTGGAAAGAGAAAAGAAAAAGAAGTATGAAAGTGTGTAGAAGAGATACCATTTGAAGGAACAAATCTAATACTATAGTAATCGTAGAAGAAATTCGCCTGGTAAACCGCATCCGCAATGCAGTGATTTCCCACGCGAGATAAAGTATAAATTATCCGCGGCTAGTTTTATGCTAATATTAATTTATTAACAAATGCGTCTGACCATCGAAAAAAACATTTTTGTTTGAAATAAAATTATAAAAGAACAAATTATTATAAATTCTATTCATTTTATTCAATTTCCTATACACAACATAAATTATTTTATTATTAAAATTTGCAATGCAGCCTCAGGATGATTAATTAAAATTCTAGTATAATTCTCTTTTCTCTCATTGAAAATACTGAATTGAAACAAATTATTATTTAAAAAATATATATTATTATTTAAGAAATATTTTTTATCGAGCAAGTTGTCGAGCAATAGCAATAATGACAAGCTTCTGCATTACATTAATTATTGTTTCCATGCTAATTTCTTTTCATCATGTACTATACACAGATAGTTTCAAATACTTCTATACTTATATTGTAAACTAATCCAGTATACTGTTCTATTGGACAAACTTATCCAGTTATCGAGTAACCCGTATATCGATTTAGGAAGTTACTTCAACAACCTGACGATATTATATTCGTCGATCAAGAAAAGTCCGATCTCTAATTAGACATGCTTTTATACCTAACAGAAACTGCCACATAGCAATGGCAATTAAGTGCACGCTTAATAACCCGCATGTATAACATCACAGTATTTTGTCTACATACAGGTTAACATACACGAGAATTAAATCACGGTAAATATCTCTCCCTAGTCGCCAACAGAAAATTTAATCAACATTCCCCACAATTTAATTTCTCATAATAGTTCAACAAAATGAAAATTACGTCGTGAATTATTTTTTATTTTTAAGTAAAAGATCATATTTCTTTTTTATAATAAAATATAATTTAACACCGCTACACAGTTATAAAATAAAACTGCTTGAAATCCTTTTATTTATGGAAACAAAAACTAAAAATCAGTCTAATAGGTTTTAACATCATGTTATACATTGATTAAAAATTAAGAGCTTTAAATGTGATGATTACAGCTTACAGAAAATACATAACAAAATTTTACTCTTCAATTAATTTCCATCTGACTTTAATAAAATTCTAGACGTAATTTCAAACGCACGTTACAGATTGAAAGAAATTAAACGTTAATTGAATGTTCGTTTAAAATTATGCCTGAAGTCGTAAAGTTATTATGAAGTATTAAAGTAAGTGTTGAAATTAATTGAAAGATAAAATTTCGTCATGTAATCCTTAAGATTATAACCGCTACTTGAATTTTTTACGCTCTTAAATTTTTTATATTGGACGATCTCTTAATATCAGAACGACAATCAATCAAATAGAAATAATAATTTTCGCAGGTTTCATTGAAAATAAGCTGGATTTAATCTCACTATAAAATCCACGATCGTTGAAGAACACATGGGAATACAACTGAAAATAATTTGCTGAACATTCGTGAATAATAGATCAATGATACTAACGAACGCCCATGGCAAACTCCAAACGAGCTATTTCGACGATCGGTGAAAGATATAAACGGAAAGGGAGGGACGCGCAGAGGGAGAGAATAAAGGGCTGAACCGAATAGAACGTTCAATTATTCCACGTCGAATCTGTTCTCTGTTTTTGTGCACGGAAACTGTCGTTGCGCCGCAACGTCCGTACGTCAAGGGACATGTAGTCGCGCGAAAATCTACGATAAAAGGGTGGCGCGCATTGAAAGCAGTTTTGTCCGTATGTTACACGTGGCCGCTCGACTTCTCGTGCGCAATTTGTTTCAGAAGTCGTTGTCATCAAATATCGTTGCAACTACCAGCGAAATTCATCGTTTTCGAATACCACTTCTACGAAAAATAACATGTGTACGTGGACTTTTACTTTTACAAGGGATTTGCGATTTTTATCCAAAAATATTGTTCCAATCTTAAAATAAAATCTCAATATCGAACATTTTGATTATTGATCTCTTCTTAAATTTTTGTTAAAGTACAATATTATTTCTTAAGTAGCATCGTGTTATTCTTTTATACAGCTACACGAAAAGAACAATTTTGTTGAAATATTTAAAAATTAAGTTAGACACAAATCAGAAAATAACTATGTTGAACTACCAAAATAATTATGTAGGACGTTGGAGTATAAAAATTTTTTGCAACATTGCCCATCGTGCTTGAGTTTCCTACATAATTATTTTAATAGTCCAACAAAATTATTTTGGGATTTGTATCTAGTTAAATTTTTAGATATTTCAGCAAAATCATTTTTCCCGTATTTTTCAGTGATTCAATTTCCGAGTGAAATAAATAATATGATGTATATAATTTTTAAAATTTTGATTTTCAGCAACTCATTGAAAAACTGTTTTCTAATCTTATGTAAAAATTTTATTAATTATTAATTATTTCGTGTAATTTCAATGTACTTTTTATAGAATAAATTTTATCTATATATACTTAGTCATCTATTCTTCTATAAATTGCAAGCATTTTTCACAAATGTAAATTAGATTATTCAGATAATCAGAGTTAATTCAGATAATCAATCATGCGACAAGCTTGTTCATAGTAATCACAGTAGCGAATAAAAATGTTTAAGTAAAAGATTAGACATTATATATTTAATCTGCCATATTTTTCAGGATCTGCAAGATGAAATAAGATAGATGACTGGTATTCAGTAAGTTCTTACTTACTTTAAGACCGTCTAAAGTAATCTCTTAAGATGCTAATACAATTTTGTGATTTGTCTATGATATCTTAAAACTGCACTTAAGACGATCATAAATAAATGAGAAATTTATATATTTTATGCATTTATTTCTTTTATCTTAAGTACCATCTTGAAGACAGCAGACAAATTAAAAAATGTCTGTCTAAACAGTGTCTAATCTCTTATGTACTTGAGTATCTCTAGTAGTGGATATTTCAAAGATAATGCCTTCGCAATTTTTTTATTTCTACACTTACTAGTTTCCGTTGCCCGCGCAATGAAAAAGAACAGAGAGCGATATTAAAATTTGCATTGTGCACCCACACATGCGAAAAAATGGCGCGACCGAAGGTTAATTGAATCTTTTTTGCTGGACTTGAGCGAAATGTCGGACGGGCGCACATTCCTAAGGGTGGTATTGGCTAATGCATACATTTCCGCGCGTTTTCCAAGTAATATATGCGATAACTCACCCGACTGCTTCTTTGTAGACGACGCTGAAGAGCACTATTCCCACGCCGGTGCCAGCCTGCACCACCATCTCGACGAATTCTCGTCGTTTTCTGAAGTAATTGCCCAATACCAGACTGGCGGTTTCCCTCACAAGGCCAGCCCCCGTGCCCAGCACCAGGCCGTAGCTGTTGCATTTTGTAAAGGTAAAGCGTATGACTTTTGCACCAGAACGCCGCGCGAAAGTCACGGCGATATTTTAACGGAAAACGAGTCATGTTTCCAAGAAAACGAAACAGCTGGGATATATATATAGAGTCGCAAATATTGACTTCTCATCATTTTTTCATGACTTTTCTGAGTATGATGGGAGAAACGCTATTACGCGACTTTTCAGTTTTAAAAGCTATTTAAAAGCAGAATTAAACGAGTAACTATTATCGTAGAAATATGCAGCTCTTGCTACGTATAATCCACACAGAATGCATTTCAACACTCATATTAATGTCAACTAAAATTGCACGTCAAACAACGCAGATGTCTTTTTTTTCGTAAAATACAATATTCTTTTTAATTTCTCTTTTAATTTGACTACATAATTCGCGACTAAAAAAAAATTTAAAGCATAATAAACGCTTGTATAAATAATTACTTACTTTTCACATAAAAATAACTTTAATAATTCACTCAACATGCTATTATTTCATCCCTCGCGTAAAAGTTTTTTTAATAAAAAAAAAAAAATCCTCTCATTTACCCTTCGATTATTTTTACTGCAACATCCGTCGCGATAATTTTTTCGCGGTTAAACGTCATTCACATAAAAGATATATAAAAGATAAAAAAAAATTGGCTCTCGTCTCTATCCATCGATTATTTTTTTATGCAGCGTCCACAGCGCGATTCTTCCCGGATAATAGCTGTAGCATTTGCGTCGTTACGCACCTAAGGAGCACTTGATGCATCTGAACGGCAAACGAGGTGAAAAGCGACGCCAGAGCCAGCACAAGGCCACCGATCACCGCCGTGAGCCTCGTATTGCCACGACGACACGCACCGACAACCAGCGGTGCTGAACCACGGGAGATCGCAGCGCTCAACGCCCCCGCCCACACTGAAACATTTATCTTTAACAGTCACTTTGATGGATTGATAAAGCTGGAGCACAGAGCACATTGCATAACGCATAATGGACAAAGTATAAAAAAAGGCAACACGGGAAAAAAAAAGAATAGTTGAAAACTTCATTGATTCAGTAAATCTACAGCCGTAATATACAGACAGTCAATTTTCTATGTTAAAGTAGCAAAGTTAACAGCAACTGAATAATATTAATGATTTGTTAAATCATCAAAAATCTTCTTAGTTATATAAATGTTGAATTCGTGCAGTAAGTTATAGGTTTGCTGTACCATCCAATTAATTTTTTTTTTCCGTAAACCAATCCAAGTCTTTTATTTCATGAAGAGGAAAGAAATGAAGGACTTTGATTCAGTTTCTCATGCATTATGCGTTATGCGTTATGGAAGACTGTGCTCTCATCCTTAGAGTGCGATTGCAGAATCAGAAAGGTTCTAAATGCGAACCCAATTATATCGCAACCTCTTGGTAATTCTGAAGGAGCATGACGAGATTTTATTTGGGCTGATTTCTCGCTCTAACAACGGATGGAGTTCGTTTGCTGATTGATTTCGCGTTTGTGTGCGCTAACGAGGAAACGCTGGCAAACCGAAATGTTGCCTCTTCTTGCATGCCCATGAACGAGATTCGCACGGATGGGCGAAAATAATTTTTCACGTGTTTTTCATCCTCTATCAATACATCCTCGCATTCGCAATTTGCGGGAACCGCGTTTCGCGAACACTGATCGGATCCGGGTTCGATGCAGAAAAATTGCCGAAGACACGAATGCTGTTGCGACATTTTTTTTACTGCACGTCCGAGGCCACGAAGGTCTTTTAGAAAAATTCGTTCGTCTCCTATATTTTTTCCAACGATTCAAATTTCGGCCACGAATTTTTCATACGAATATCTCAGATAATTTTTTTTAGATAAGGTCTTGAAAAAATTATTCCAAGATAAAGATATCTCTTAATAATCATATCACTACATTCTTTCAAACATTAGATTATGATTATTATTTCTCGTTACTATTCATTAATTATATAAGTAAATTTATATTATAAAATATAATAATATGAATAA
>NW_017259208.1:197174-220029 GCF_001594045.1 Atta colombica | reverse complement strand
GCACATAAAATGTTAATATTGAATTGAAAATTTTTATGATTTTGAAACATTTTTATTACTATATTAATATAAAAAGAAATTTACATATTATAAAACACAAAACGCAAAAAAAATTTAATTATTTATTAGAAAAATGTCATATCAAAAAAAGTGTCTCTTTCATTTATTTTTATGTGTCAAATTGAATTAAAAACAAAATAACTAAATGCAAAGAAAAAAACATGAACAAAAAAGTTTTATAAAAAATAATGAATAAAAATTTAAAAAATTAATAAATCTAAGTTGGTTAAAGTACAAAATAGGGTTTTAATTTCTTATTTATAGCTTTATCTACTTTTTCTTTTGTTATAAGATTTATAATTGTTTTGTACATTTTTAAAACATTCAATTCGTAACTACGAAATTCAGAAGTTGCAATATTTATTTCTTTATATTTCTGAATACAGCTGCTTTTGCTTATTAGATTTATTACCATATTAAGTTTAGGCTTATAAGCAGCATTACTGTAATAAATTATCCCTTGAAGTTTTCTACACATTTGTATTTATTTACTGCAATTATATGTTTTCTATAATAAAAATATTAATATTATTATTAAGAATTTTATCGTAGATCATACATATGAGAACACAACCAAGAATTTAGAAATTAAATGCCTACAACGGTCGAAGCTGAATCTTTAATGCTTAAATAATTCAATTCATAATTATTATTAAGGATTCTATTTATTTCATTGTTTAAATTCAAACATTTGTTTGAATTTAATCCATTACCTCATTTTTGTGCAGCAGTGCAAAATGCACACACACACACACATACACACACACACACACACACACACACACACACACACACACACGCACACGCACGCACGCACGCACGCACGCACGCGCGCACGCACGCACGCACACACACACACACACACACACACACAGAGCAAGAAAAATATTTTCTTCTCTTCTCTTTCTAGGATTTCGTGTTTTCGACAAAGTCATTGGATTTATCGCACTCTTCATAATTACTCCAATTGATGTCGAATTTCGCAATTACTGATAAAATCTTCGTAACTTAAATTACGTCAGTTTTCTGCGGCAATCGCTTAAATCGTAATTAATTACTATTTATGGTATGATGCGATAACACTGTGCTTTCCTCAAATGTTTCAACAAGTGACAAACGGATCTTCCATTGAAGAGATTTATAAGAAAGATCGTACATAGTAACGTACTTGCAGCAGAAAGAAATGACAAGACGTGAAGTAGAGAAGGCAATTCATCGCTTCTCCAATCGTAATCCGCGCGGACGTGCGATAAGATTTATACAAAACTTCACGCCCTGTCGCGAATGCGCGGATAAAAATTCTGATGTCTGAAGACAGCGCGAGATATGCATTGCGTGCTACAAACGCTATGGTGTCACAGCACGGAATACGAAAACCGTGCCCGATTTGATGCGGCATCGCGTCAAAGTATGCTATAGCAATATCTCTCTGTAATGCTAAAATTGGACGGGGCTACGTCAATCGTATCGACGTAATCTCCGGTAATCTCGTAAAAGCATCGTTTTTTTACCCTTTTACATGACGAAATGGCGCGCGGAGTACACCTTTTTCTTTTTACAAATACACCGTGCCAACTTCTCGCAAATACCAGCTCAATATAACTCGCAAATGTCTCACGTAATCGTATCCCGATCTTAAACTCGGCAGATATGAATAATCGAACTGAAACGCATTTATACGACGCGGAAGTTAAGCTGCTATCGCTTTATCGATTCGCTCAATTCTGTCGATTTATCTATATGTGCCTGTCTAGTTGTCCATTTGCCAACCGATCTAAAACTTCGAGTGTTCGGAAAATGTTTGGAGACAGAGAACAATTCCAACAAAGTTTCAGAACAAAAATAAGAAAAAGTAATCAAGTATAAGAATAAATGGAAATTTTTGTATTAAAAGATTACTGTATTAAACGGACTTTTTCTAAATGTATGTCGAACAGCTAGAGAGAGTATCATTTACTACAAAAAATATAACTTTTTAAAAAATAGCTGAACAAAAATTTAAACAGCACTTAATAATATTATATTTTTGAAATAAAAATATTCAAAGCGATTAAATCATAGTGATTGGAAAATAAATTTTTATTGTTATTTGTTTACAAATTTCATTTGGCTGTTTAAAAAACAATATGACTAATTAAAAGTAATTAATTAAACTTTAAATCAAAACTGTTAGTGAGAAAAAAACTTCACGTAATTAATTGAAAAACGAGATCCTGCCAGATACACCTTTTGCTATCAAATTTTGTTGATTCCTGATGTTTTTATCTAATCAAGTTTAAATTAAATTTTTTAGATAATCAATCTGAATATTTTTAATTATTCATATATAAACATTCGAATATTAGTCGACTTTAAAAACGTACGATTTTTTACACACGATTTTTATAGTTGCAAATTATGAATAGAGCGAATTCTTGATAATTAGATATATTTTTCTCCGTGAAATTCTATATACTCGCAAATGAGCGATCGATTTTGCTCTTTACGACTGTAAAAAGACGTAAATGTATTTTTGTTGAGTACAGGAAAGAAAATGCGACTGTGGAATATTACTGTCTTTAGGAATATTACGCTCAAGGCACGATATTATATTCGAAATGAGAGCACATATCTCGTCGTTATTTCGAAAAAAAAGTTGCGTCAGGAAAATTACCTTTATTATTTGTCATACGTGAAACGCCTGCATGTATAATTACATGATAATGACGTAAACATAATGACGCAATGTTACGCTCCGTGACTTGACGTTTCGCACATTTTGAATTCACAAATTGCGTGTATATAAAGAATATCAAGCCTTCACATGCTACATGTCAACTGTAACTATGCAAAGAAGAATAAGATATGTACATGTATGCATACAAAGCATATCACAGTATTAAAAATTTGCTCTATTTTTTTCTTTAAAAATAAACAAATTATAAAAGAAAAGATTTTCCTGAAGTATCTAAAAATTTAACTAGATACACATATAAATAATTTTGTTAGATTATCAAAATAATTATATAGGATGCTCAAATTAATTGCTAGACTGTCAATATTTCTTGCAGCTTTGCTCTCATCATGTTTGATTTTTCTAAATAAATATTCTGATTCAATAAAATTATTTTCAAATCTATGTCTGTCTCTAAATTTTTAAATATTTCAACAAAATCATTTTTTTCATACATTATAGATCATATACGAAATTATATAATTAATTTATTTATATCATAATTTATTTGATAACATGATTTAGTGATTTATGTTTATTATATATTTTCATATTGAAAGGATTCTAAGAGTAAAACAATATCTTTTTTATACATTTTCAACATCACGCGTAATTTATGCGTTCTATTTAATCTTTGTTGAGCACGTAATCCTAGCAAAGATAAAATCATCGGATCGATAAAGAAACGGAGCGATCCTGAAATGAATATGCATTGTCCGACTTCGTTACGACTTAAAAAGGCTTTCGAAGGAACCTAGATATTGGTGAGCTTCAACAGGTAGCGACTTCGGCTCGACATTCTTATGCGAATAATTTATGAGTCTGGATGCTTTTAGCGCTATTTGCACAAGTGCGACTAAGTGGAGCGATGAACCCTCGCTTAGAATTTTACGGATTGGATTTTGCAAAGCTCTTTTGTACCTAGATTGATTTACATGCAAAATATCTGCCCTTTTTTACCTACATTCTGTATGGCTATTATTTTTCCAAAAAAAAACGCGAATAAAGGACAATAGTTCACTAGTACAGATAAACTGAAAAAAAGTAGTTATAGCCAAATAATTTCAACCAAATGTTCAAATAACATAACCAAACATACAATATATTTTTACATATATATATTTTACTTTTATAAATATTTAGTAAGTATCATCAAACGATATTATCAACGATAATACTTACTACATATTTATAAAGGTAAAATTACATTTAATTATATTACTTGAACATTTGTTTGAAGTTATTTCATTCAACATTTGGTAACTATAACCAGACATTTTTTTCAATGTAGTTGTACAATATAAGTTGAAAAATTGTCTGTTACAGAAATGATCCGGAATGAAATAAGTAGAAATATGAACTATATGTCAACTTGGAATTTTCTGAACATAAAATCCTTCTGATATATCCTTATCACATTTCGTTCATCTCTGTCTTCATTGGAGAAAGAGGATCGTTTTTCGCAAACGTTTCTATTATAAGTCGTAAGCACTTGAAAAGGTAATATACATCGGAGAATTTATATCTTTTATTGTACTGCGATGATATACGAGAACACGCGTCATCGAACGCGGCAGGATAATTTTTCAAAGTGACGAAACTCACTGATGACATTACGCTTTAAATGCGTACTCATACGATAGATAAAAGAGTCTTTTCACAGTGGTCTCAACGTACAGAGATAACAAGGAAAGGAACTCGGATGGACGATAGTGTAAATCCTTTGTTCATGCTTGTCCCGATGCTCGTCCGTATCATTACGTATTTCTCTTGTAGCGCTCAATGACGTCTCTTCTTGCAAAAGCGCTCCCGGCTGCATCCTCGCTTTCATCTCCGAAATATATTTCAGCAATAGCGACCGCCCAGCATAAACCCCGCAATGTATTTTGACATCGATAAAAGGCTGGTCTAACGTTACATCATTTCTCTACCCGACCATTTCAAAAGATGCGAATTACCATTTCCGCAACCGCTTTCGTTCCGTCAGCGGCGATTGTTGCCTTCTCGCGCAATTGCCGTTATCTCTATGACTAATTGTCGACAATTCGAGATAAGAAAAATGTTTGAGGACTTTCGTATAAATCGTAAAAAAAGAATTGTAAAAGCTTTCCTTTTTTGGAATGCAAACGATAGAAGAGATGAATCACTTTTCGCGCATCAAAAAGTCTGAGTTCGCTTGTATTTAATTTGTTAAGACATTACAAGATAAAGCTTTCGCAAGTAAATGGCAAACTAATTCTTCACTTTAAAAAAATTGTAACTTCAAACAACAATGATTGTATTTCTCTGTTAAATAAGTAAAATATTTAAATATTGAGAGCCAGAAATTTATGAAAGAAAGTGACGAGCAATTTGATGTTAAAGAAAAGAATTATTTCAAATTATTAAAAAAAAATGTCACCCATTAACACTAATTTAGATTTTATTTTATGTGTGCGCGCGCGTGTGTGTGTGTGTGTGTGTGTGTACGTACATCACTCACTTATTTCAAAAGTAACACAACTAAGAAAACGTGAATTTCGAATAATAAATGAATTAAATAAATATTATCCTATCAAATGTCAACTAACTTAACTTCATTAAAAAATCGTCAAAATATTACAACTAAAAAGGATGACTTTTTCAAAAGTTATAAAGTAAAAATAATAAAAATAAAACATTTAATCAAACATGTTAAAAAAATATTCTTCTTATCGACTTTATGTGATTATAGTTAATAATTTTTCGTCATGTAGAAAAAGTTTTCCCTTTTCTAGCTTAAATTTAATTTTTGTGTCACTTTTGAAGGAAGCAATATATTCTTTTTATAATATTTTATAATAATTAACAACTACAATGACAGAGTTAAAAGAGTTTCGCTACAACTTGTATAGTTTGCATTTTTTTATAACATCATCAAAGTAAAAGCACCAATATTTCATACTGATATTCACAGCCTTTATTACGAAAAACAAGCAAACTCACTATCTCTATTTCGATTGTTCTCGGAAATCAATTTGAGTGTTTTTCATTACAAGAGAGAGAAAATATTAAAAAAGAAATCTTCAAACAGAAAATCTCAACCCTCGAAGCATATTTAATATGTATATATAATTAAGTTTTACATTCTAAAAATTTCCTGAAAATTAAAGCTAATTTTTCTTAAATAAAAATATGATTTTCCGATGCTTTTTCCATTTTGACTTGTAATCTTCACTGCCCCCAATTAATTTTCGTATTAAAAATTTTATAGGAAATATATTTATAATATATCTGTAAATAAAATATATTTGTGTAATAATTATTGAAATATATATATTTAATACAATATCAATTTAATATTTTTAATACGATTTATAATTCATTATAATACTAGACGTTGATTATTTCCAGTCTTTCCGCTATTTTTTATGTAGATTTGTATTTTATTTCAAAATGATAAATATAATAAAATTATATAAAT
The DNA here is from genome assembly GCF_001594045.1 of Atta colombica. Taxonomy (NCBI): domain Eukaryota; kingdom Metazoa; phylum Arthropoda; class Insecta; order Hymenoptera; family Formicidae; genus Atta; species Atta colombica. Next base: position 213,814 of record NW_017259208.1, on the reverse strand, counting down.
TAATTAAATCGTTCTGGTAATATTAAAATCTTGTAATTATAAAATAAGCATTAATAATTAATTCATATTTACATAATTGGCTATGTAGTTCCATGACGGTGTAACGTATAGAACATAAAGCAAATAGATAAAAATAGCTATCTCTTATGAATTATGAATGGATGAGCGTGTTACAATCTGATTTATGGTGAATGAAAGATACGGATATTTTTATCGGAGATAGCGATGTGATAAATTTCACGCCCGCGGCTCTGTAAAATAAAAAATATGATGTTCGCATCGATCATACCCACCCCCGCATACATGTAATGCTACTTAATGCTAGCTCGGTTAATCAAATCGGAAGAACGAACTTCGAACGTAAATGTGGTTGCAGTACGTTGCGTGACGTACATATATCTTTGCGTAGGTTTAAAATACCCATTCAGTTGTCGACGAGTAATCAAGAAGTATTTGACGCTTTTGCATAAAGTTTTGAGAAAAGAGTCTATTTTCGCCATATATATTCTCCGAGAGTTTTAAGTAGTAATAAAATCCTAGTTAAGCGAGTGACTGAACTAAATTGATGATAATGAGATTCATTCAGGTTATACTTAGCCTTTAGAAGAATGCAATAAGAAGTTTCTTAAATTAAAATTTAAATTGAAAACGAAGCAGAGTACGATTTAGAAACTAAAAGCTGTATATGTGTGTCTGATTGCAAAAGTTATTACAACACAAATAATAATTGGTAGTTCGATCGGAGATAAATTTCTGAAATTTCAATGGGCAAATTAAAAATCGATGATTTTCACGATACTCAGAGAAGGTGGAAATTAAATTTGCCGAAGGAAATGCAAACTCGTCGAATAAAAGTTTTGAAATTTTCGAGAAATGAAAATATAGAATTTGGTAACGGATGTCCCACAAGAGAGCGAAAGAGAAGGGGAAGAATGGTTATCCAATTTCCCTTAAGCGATCGATATTTATTTTCAATATGTTGGTAATAATAACTTTGCACCGCCTAAAGGCATATATCTCCGAGGGCTTCTTGCAAACAACAGTTATAAAGTGGTATAATAAATATAAAATAGAACATTTATGCAGTTCATAAATTCTAAATATTTCAATAAATACATTCGATAGAGTATACAAAGTATGTCAGACATATTTTTCCTTATAGATGTCTTACACAAACAAATTTTAAATGTAATCTTTATTTTGATATATTAAAATTTTAATATTTTTACGTTGTAAGTAACTAAAGCTATATAAATTTTTGAATTATTTATGTACAATTTCTCAAATTAACAGAAAATTTTATTACTATTTTACAAATTGCCAAAAATTAAAAATCTCGTAATTTTTAAACTCAAATACAAATTCGGCAAAACAGTTTTATTAAAATCGCGAAACAAATTTTCACTTAAATACATGATGTAAATTCAGCAAATCATCGTTTGTGAATTTTCGCATTAATGGTAGAGAGGCTTGTCATGCTCTGGCAGCTCTTTTCTTTGGAGTAACATAAAGCTTTATCGGCGACATAAAGCCTTATCACCGCAATTCGGTGTGAACTAAAGATATTGACAACAGACGTCCATCGTTCGTATATATATCTCGTTGTGCCGGTTCAGTGCTAATTACTGGGATGCATTGTCAATACTTTGGTCGATAGTAAATATTGATGATCTGAGAGACGCTTTACGACAGGCGTCGGTGGGCTCAAGTCTCTAACTTTGACGAAGGAGGATAACTTTTGCGAAACTAGGTCTATCTAGTTGGGGCATATATCCCAGAGGCACGATGGGCTCTCTACGTGCATCAGCACGCGGTGGTGCATCTTCACGCTCAGTATATCACATAGGAAAGAAATCCCTGAAGCTTCGGCCGCCTTTCCGGTTTATATAGCGACTCCCCCCAATCGGCCGCCAAGCTACAGACATTGGTCGGGAAAAAGATCACCGAAAAGCGACACATTCGGTCGCGAAAGCTCTCGCTCGTTTAACCAGACGAATACGTTTTCTTGATGATATTGCATCTGTCACTCCCTTGGGACTGTCTGTATCGATCTCAACAGCTAAGAGAACGAAAGCTATTCTAATGAAAACAAGGATAAAGTGAAAACAAGGTGCCATATATATAATATCTAACGAATAATTGAAGCCATGACTTCGCACAAATATTTATATCTTTCTGGCCAATCCTTTCTTCCCTTCTTCTTTCGCTTTCTTTCTCTTTCTTTCTCTTTCCTCTCCCTGTCTTCCTTGTTTATAAATTATTTATAAGATATCTGAAAAAATTATTCATAGATGAGAACTCTTTCATTCATGAATTTTTTAATCAAGAAACGTTAACATGTTAATATAATTTTTAATTTTGTAGAATATAAATATGCAAATTATGCGTATATTCCTTTAAAAATATATGTATATCTGCGTGTGTGGCTGTGCAAATTAATAAGAACTTCCTTATAATTTCTGGATGGTAAATATTCGATATCATAACAATAGAGATATTACATTATTCATGTTTATTATGAAACGTTAAGACTCTTGACGTTGAAATGATAAGAAGCGTTATTAGGTTGCCTAATAAATAATGTTCGGTAGAGATAGAATTCCATAAGACAGAATTTCGATATTGTAAAGCTATAGTCAATTTACGATAATTTATGATTTTGAAGAGACGAATAAAAATAAATCAACAAAAAGAGCATTTAAAGTTCAGTAGTAAAAGATGTTTGCAAAGTTATTATTTACCTGCTTTATGAAAAACTGCTTTTTAATATACGTATATAAAACATAATTACTTCATTATTTGCATGATAAATATGTACGTACTGTTTATTACAATGAAAAACAAACTCATTATTATGCACAGCTAAGATAAATAAATTCCTTATTTCAAAAATGAAGAAAAATTCTACATATCCGGAAAATTGAACTGAGATAGCACTCTTTCTGACTAGTTTCTTCGTTACATATGACGCTAAAAACACTTCTTCTATCAAAAATCTCTATCTCCATTCACATTCTCTCGCTCCACTTTAGTGCTCTAATCTTCTCACTCTTCTTCTTATTCTTCTTCTTCTCTCTCTCTCTCTCTCTCTCTCTCTCTCATTCTCTTCTTCCTACTCTAGTGCTCTCTCTCTTACTTGAAAGTGGCGTTGTTGGCGCAACTCGCTTCTAAACAGGAGATGAGCAATTTTCCACCCCTAAAGGTGACGCCGTGTATATCGGTAGTTCTGAGCAAGCTTGACGTTGTCGTTCAAAAGAGCAAGTAAATCGACACAAAGTTCGATATCGTTCCGCGAAATGCAGCATTAATTCTAAACTGCTATGTTACGGTATTCGGCGGGAATACCGCACGAAACTAAACGAAAACTTCTCTGTGTGTGTGTGTGTGTGTGTGTGTGTGTGTGTGTCGAACTCTCCGTCGTAATGTAGCTACAAATCTTCATTTTCATTATTATCTTTTTTTCAATTGATAAAACTATAAAACATGTTTGAAATCCATATCTGATAATTCTTGACTCTCTCCTATTTTATATGGCATCTTAAGATCTAGTACATAAAAAAACATAAGACATAAGACTCAAGCAATAAAAAAATCAACATGTTCAATTCGCTATTACTCACTTATGATCTTACATGATTTCTGTGATTGATCGATTCGCTTACTGCTTAAGTCTTACATCTTAAGTTTTTCTGTATGCGATTTTCTGTATCTTTACTAGATATTACATAAAAATGACTCGTTTTCGTTCTCGCAGAAATTAAATATTTATCTATAGATGTATGCTATATATGTATGAAAAAAAATGTATGATATAATTCAAGATAATGAAGTGCTTGCTACAAAAAACATCTCAAAAATTGAAGAAACGTCCATTTGCCAACTGTGTGATGGGGATTCTTTTATGTGCACCTTATTACAGTAGCTACAGCTTAAAATAAAACAAGTAATGACGAGAAAGAAGGAAAAATGAAAGAAACGTGTTAAAGAGATCTGAAAGAGCACAGATGAAAAGAACGAAAGTGTTATTTTTGCAATAATACTACAAGTAAAAAAAAAATTAATTTCTGTAAAGATGCTTTGTAAATAGATCTCTTATACGTAATGGGAATCATAATTCTTTGAAAACAGCTCCTATTCCCTTGGTTTATTAAATTTCTAATAATTTCAAAGCAGAAAAGAGCATATATTATTAAAATAATGTTTTAATAAGAGACAAGACGGTCTCTCGATAAACGATTGATTAATGGCGTACTTGAATTTCCTTAACTTTCCGTACTTGATTGACAGTCGTTAATGAACGTCGACGCAATCGGAACTGAATTCGAGAGGGCATTTAACGGACGTAATCTGCTTGAAAGAAGAGATTGGTGAAATCAAGACTTTACTGCTGACAGCATCGCTTTTCTATGTCGGTTTTCCGTAGATACAGTTCGTAATCCTAACTAGTTAATGTAACGACGTTCAGATTATTAAGATTTCTGAATTTTTGGATTCTCAGATAATCGACCACATGTATAAGAAATTAAAACTAATTATTAAGAAAAATAGTAACAAAATAATAAACAGTATAAACAGTAATAAAATAATAAACAATAATTAAAAATATTAAATATATATGTATAAATATTAATAATCGTTATCGTGATAATTTCAAACAAGTTCACCGCAAAAACAATAGAATTGTTTACTAATTCATTATTACTCAACCTCATCTTTAGTACTCGTATCGCATTCGTGTTTCTGTCAGGTATGCAGGTGTTGCACAATAAATCTAAATAATTCGTATACTTTCTGGATGTTTCTTCGATTCTCGTCCTGTTGTTGTCTGAACGGAAACACTTTTGACAGGGTTCGCTCCCCTATCGTACTGTCACCTTTTTTTTAGAGTTTGCTGTTTTATGTAAGATCCGAAGTAAAACGGGAGACCGAAATTATCTGCCGTGGGCGATGGGAGGCGTGCCATGGTACGTTAATCGTACTTTAGCGAGAGACTCGTGGGACGCGGCTCGCGGACAGCAGTTCGTTCGTGTCGCCGATTGAAATATATACCACCGGAGATATCTTGGGACCGCAAGTATCCTGGGATTCCCCTCCGAGTCTCGGTCGAGTCACAGTGCAGAAGTCGCACCGAGGTCGATCGACAAATAACATCTTCGTATCCTGCAAACGTACAAAGACGGATACGGCACGAGTTTATGCACGGAGTTGGCTCCCATCGTCAGAGCTACGTGCCCGAACATAGCCTAAAGGTACTCCAGGACGATCAATACATTCTATTGTCATTGTGCTCCCGCGAACGCTATACTGAACGCGAACAAATATTGAGGAATTGTCGAGACGTTCGGGTATTAGCAAGACGACGTGTGACGGGAGTTAAAGTATTTTTCATGTCGACGGTAAGTGACGATGGCTAGCAGTTGATATATTGGTTTATTGATCGGGTTTAGCGAATTTCTAAAGATGATCTGTCGTTTCGAACACGCGAGACCTGGAGGCTACATCGAAATTTCGAAAATTTCACAATGGATTTTATTTTCCGACCATTTTAGTGATACGCTTCGTAACTTGTGAGAGATTTTTTGTTCCTTGAAAAGTACGAGTGAGTGAAAATGAGACCAGTTCCGGATCTCTGAAAACGATCCTGTTCTCACGACTAGAAACTCTTGCCTCTGGGTGTCAAGATCGGGCTAAGTTTGACAAGTTTTGTTCCACGATTTCATTCACCGACCCGAGACCCGCGTCACGTAGTTCGGCTCGCGCGTACCACACATCGGGAATGTAAGCGGTTGACGACTTCGGACGGTAAAGTTTAAATCCTTTCGCCAAAGGTATTTTCTTTTTCAATATTTTCTCTTCCTCGAGATATACTTCTCGACGGGACGTTACATGCGGTTCTAGCAAGCAGTGAAACTTCTATTTCCTCGAGAAACGATGAAAATAATCCATGAACATTCTCAAAATTGAGTATTCAACATTTCTATCATTCCGTTTCAAGATCGCTTTATTGTTAGTTGCAAGATCGCGAGTCTAATAGACGCACGGCGTATATCTATCTTTATCTTTGACAGCTCAATAAAGGAAAGGTTAATTTAAGTAGGGTCTGACATTATTATTACGTCAATTGTCCCGATTGATTATTCTATACTTTGCGCAATGACCTTTATTTGTTATCTTTGTAACCGATATAAAGCCCGTATATTTTATCTATGTTTTTTTTTATCACATCCTTATAATTTTATACACATATGCAGACAGGCTATAAAAAGTTAACTGTAACTTGAGGCTAATAAATAATAAACTCGTTCTCTTTTTTTTTTTAGTGTTCTCTCACAGCAGCTTAACGTTCCCAAAGAAAATATCAGCTTTATTGTCTCTTCTTGTGGCTTTGATAATATTTTGAATAATTTGAATAAAGTTACAAAGCAATTAAACTAGCTGTTATAATAATTAATAAATCAAATAATTAATTAATCAACACACTCGCAATTTACATATTTCCTCTATTCTATATTTCGTATACTTTTTTTGTACGTTATCTCTTCAAAAATCAGGAAGAGGAAATCCAACTCTTCGGGCGCGCGATCGATACGTAAAACTTTTTACTTTAATCACTTTAAGGTCGGGAAAATGTCATGTCAAGAGGAAAGACTTCTCTTTCACTTTTATTTTATACCTATAGTATATATGTACATCATACTCGAGCTTAGCTCGCGATATAGTTTGCCGTTTAACCTTTAATGGAATAATGTGGAAATTAAGCGGTACTTAACACTTCACTAGTTAGGAAAATAAGTTGCAATAACGAAGTTAATTCCTCGTTTGCTCGCAGGACAGACTACAGATTCGCGGGCTATTTGAGGCCCGCGGGAGAACTTAATAAACAAGATCCATTTCTTCCACTTTCGATTCCGGCGCGTCCGCGATATTAATAATATCTTAATTATTACACAAGATGGAACAACATAATTGTAAGAAAGGGAATAAATAGCATAATGATAGCGAATAAAAGTAATACAGAAAGACAAGAAAGCTCCGACACTAATTCTATAAAATATAATTAATAGTGTCTACGAAGGAAATTATTTTAATATTCTGAGTAACGTAAATGTATAAAACTTAATTATTCGTATTGTATCTAAATACTATTCTTTTCTTAGCATTGTTTGCAATGTGATTGTGATAAAAAATTATTTTATTCTGTTATGATGTTAGGCAAAAGAAATGGAGCTTTTCATTGTTTGCGTATCTTAAAATGTCTATCATCCGATAAAATTGTATAAAGTAGAAGCATGTATAAAACTTAGACTATCCGAGATAACACGAATTTTTAAAATATAAAGCATCACTGGAATTATACGTTATAGCAAATAAGATTTCTCTAGTGTAATTTTTGAAGAGAATTTATATGGTACAGTATAAATATTAATGCAATATTTAGCGTTACGCATAAGCATTGTCATTGTGGTGAAATCCTTTGTAAAGTTGAATGCAGATCGGAACAAAAGGGAAGTATAGAATGTCTGATTCGCACCGAAATAATTTAACAGCTTCAATACGTCATGCCAGGAAAATGCTTTTCTAAAATAAGTAGCTTTTCTAAAATAATTAGTAAAAATTAACAATTTCAAGTTATCATTTCTATACCGAGTTGACAAAATAAATTTTTATAAATCACGAGATCCATCTACAAAACTTTAAATTTTGTATCAGCAATCAATTCGTATTATCAGAGTAATCCTTTGCGGTCGATGATTCCATAACGCGTCGATTGAATTGCGATTGGTGGCTTATACATTTTTAAAAGACAGATTTATCCGCAATATATAAATTCATGGAAACTCTGATGTGAACATAATGGCAAATGCCGGTATGACAAAAAGCAATAATACGATTTTCTTCTGGCGTAAATTAAAAAATATATTTTCAAGAAAAATACGAAAATGTTATGAATAAATAGAATTCAATTCTCGCAAATGTGTTCGTTATTATTGTGTTCAATACGACAGCTAAATATAAATATAAATTAAAATATATGGTCATTAAAATATATGGTTCTGGAGTCACAAATCGTATCAACTCTCAATTTTCATTGTTCGCAATAAATTGCTCTTTTAACGAAATTTGTCTGCGTTTTATTTCATTACGTAATATTATTTTCATAATTGGGAACAACGCAAATAGGGCGTTCAAAAGATGCGAGGAGTACAGTTGGCCATTTAATGTTAAATGATTTAGCTGAAAAATAAAATATCAAAACTGCAAAGAACTAATGGGATTATTTATTTTCCAATTAATCACGTAATCTTCGCTTGGTAAAACTTTTGTCTGAAATCCAATTTGCGATGTTGAAAGCGGAAGACAAATGCTTCGAATTAACTTTTAGTCCAGAAAACACGTCGAATTAAATTTGTGTTCGATAAATGAAATGTTGTAATCAATTCGCTATTATTTATTTGTTCTAACACTGCTTGTAGAAAAATTACGTGAGGAAATGTGAAAAACTTTAGAGGAACGTGAAGTCACATCGTAATTTGTCGCTTTAACTTGCTGTAAAACGTGCTGTCCTAAGAAATAAAACTTTAATATACGCGATTAAGGTTCGGAAACTGCGCGAGGCAATATGCATCTAACAGAAAACAGCCGGCGCACTTTACGTGCACGCAATATATCGGTATATATATATATGTATATATATATATACGTGCATACGTATGTAAAGTAACCTGGTGAGAAGGTGGAATATTAATGAGTACAAAAGTGGAATCGTTGCAAGCACCGGAATTCGTTTCGTTTTGCAGAAATACGCGGAAATGGAACTGAATCCACAAATCTGAATCTAATTCGATAAATAACAGTTTTTTTACGATTGCTTAAAAAAAAAAATCATTCGCGGTAAAATTCGCTCCTATTTCATTACATCGAAAATCTATACGCAATACGTTATTTGTTTTAAAATTCAAAATTGTTTAAAAAAGAAATATAACATCTTAATACTGGCTAATATTATAATCAATTATATAATCCTTTGATAAGTGACGAGATTATATTGAAAATCAATATACTGAAGGGATGAGAGTTTGATATTTTCAGAAATGATATTTACTAACATAATATTTTGATATCGATTAAAATAACTGACATTTTTCTTAACGAGTTGTTTATCACTCGACGATGGAATATTCTTCTAATTATTCATAGTATTCGAACAATTTTTGTATATTATTGAAAAAAACAATAAATACAAAACGATAAATACAAACGCTTTACGTACCTATGTCCATCAAATGGATCTCACCAAGATGTCGTGCGGCGTAAAGGTGAAGTAATCCGAAGGCGAGCTGCATCCCGGTGGTGAGCAACAGGGCGAGAAAACCGGCGGCGCAAACCAGCCAGCCCCATCCACCCTCTGGATAGAAATGCGCCCGCATACCGGCGACGTCTATCCCTGATAGAAAAGATTATCCTCTTTATAATTCAAAGATAAATCACGGAATCGCATTCGGATACTGTCAAATGTCGATAATAGAATATCTTGCGGCAAGGATGGATTTAGCATTTTAAACTCTTGATAGGAGATTTCTGATATATGAATGAGAAATTTGCAAAGTGATTCAGTTTTGTAACTTGTAATAGAGACCTTGAGTCGAAAAAGTAATATTTCATTATCATTTTGTAATATATTATTTTAATTTTCTAATTTATAATATATTAATATTCATCATTATCACTAATATTATTTATGTAATATTTATTTATTTACTTAAGAATCATATGATTTAAATAATTTATTGGAGTAATATTACATACAAAAAAATGCATACAAAAAAGGAAAAAAAAAGGAACAATACTGTTATAGATGATATAATTGTATTCATTCTATTATTATTCTATCATTGAATATTCAAATATATAATTTTGCAAAAGGGGGAGAGATAAAAGAGAGATACATATTATACCTGTACGACGAAGTGCGGGTACACAACGATGCAGACTGCGTAGGTCGCCCAAGACCCAATTCGTATTGCCACCTATGGTTTCATCGTCCATGTAACGCAGACGAGTGTCTGAAAGAAATCATGAATTAATTATCACGAAACACATCATTCATGTAATTATTCAAGTATCTCTATATATTTTCTGCCTGGAATTAAACAAAAGAATGGTGGAAGCAAAAGAATGTTCTTAAATATAACCTTGTCGAGGAACCATAGTTGGTTCACATTGAACGGTAGCGTTGCGCTATCGAGCATTCGTTGAATTGAAACACTTAATTCCTGAAATAATACACTACGTGAAGACATTGAACTCCCGCATAATGGGAAACGGCTGTTCGATTACCGCGACGACGACACCTGCGGCTGGCAACAGCAGCGTTTGCATGAGACAGAATGTGAGATAGATAAGAATCAAGAAGAAAGAAACGATGTGAGAGATGATAGGAAGGAAGGAAGTGAAAAGATGACGGTCAGGTAAATGCATCTTTGAAAGAAACGACGAAACTTCCGTTAGATTGAAAAAAGTAACGTTGGGCACGAAGTCAAAGAACGGGTTATGAAAGAAGGAAGAAAGATTGAAGATCATGAAATAGGCGTGACCATAAAAAATTATAAATTCAGAGCCAGTTTCTGATCGCGGGAGAAGATTTAATTAAATTTATGGTCGTGTATGTTGCGTATGCGCTACGCTAACCCAAACTTTTCCATTAGCGGCGTTAAATGTTAAACACCTTTGGGTTTTGTGTTGTCACGCATATAATCCTGGCAAAAATCGAATTTGAGAGTACCGTGGTTATTTAAATTTGCAAGTCTAGTGGAGCTGTTTTCATCAAATATGTAATTAATTAATTATTTTGTTTGATTAGTTGAGTTTGATATAAAAGATTGATAATATTTTCTCACTTGCCTTCTACAAATTCATAATCATTTTGTCCTTCTCCGGAATTCACAAATATTAAAAATTAAATATCGCTCTTTTTCATGTAAAATATTTTTCCTCAATACCTGGAAAATATGTTTCTCTACATTTGGTAATTATTCGCATGCGTTACTTGATTTTACATTTCGTTTTATACAAGTAATTAAAATTGGGTTTCCGAATGTCTCAGTTTCTAATTTATTCGCGAGTTGTTCTCGTATTATATAACAGTTTGACATCAGTTGTAAATTATCGCACCACCGTGTCAGTATGAGTAAAACTGCGTTCACCAATGCAATTCAATTTCGAGAACATGTCCATAAGTGGATAAGTTTCTACGCAAGCTCTGTTGCGCTTATTAATGTTCAGTTATGTAAAACCATTTGGAAGAGATTATTTGCACGATGCCTAGCATTGTCGTCGTTATCGTTATCGTTATTGCTGCCGTTATCTTTACCGGTAACGAGAGACGTAAAGACGTTACACATTCGCCTTTAGGTGAGTAAATCAGCGAGAATGAAATATTCTTCATTACCCGGTACGTAATGAGGTATGAAAGGAGCGCGTAATGAGGAACGCACATTCCTACGTGGCAGAAGGAAGAGAGAAAAAAGGTGCGAGCGACAGTAGGTATTTTGCCGAAAATGACGTGAGACATAGAAATTGTCGAGGATGGCACCGAGGGCAAAATTATCGTGGGAGTTATGAGGTACTTTCTTGATGCCGGAAAAAGAGCGGCAAAAATGCGAATTTCTTGCGAACGTGCCGCATCCTTAGTGAAATCACGGTCGCATTTCCGCTGCACGATCTAAACGAAATATCTAAAATACCGCTTCGAGAAGCATGGAGAATGTGCAGTGATTGCCTCAAAGTAAATACCCAAGAGGCTTCGATATATAAAAAGAGAACGTTCTGCCTCTCGAACGTATAAGTAACTTCGGCTTCGTGGATATTTCTATTTAAACTTTGCAAAATTTTTGCAATCTTCACCATGTTATCGAAGCCATGTAACGATAAAAAAAAACTATCAATAACATTTTCTCCATTGCGTCATTTATGCTGTCATGATTTTAAAGAAACTTAAGTCTCGATACTTTTTGTACTTTTTATAATTCGATAATTCAAATAATAAAAAAAAATGAATAGATAAAAGAATATTAAGTTCTTCTTTTATGTTTATTACGATATAGATGAAATTATTGATTCTCTTTCATATAAAAGAAACCAAAATTACAATTCCGATTGCTATTCGAATTCACCTTTGTCAATCGAGATTGAATACCGATGGTTGACCTACATTTATGATAGACATCAAACACAAAATTTTAAGATACTTCTTCGACAGAGTTAAGTGGAAGCATTGATTCTTATTTTACCATCGTTGTAAGCTTTTCATTTTATCCTTCTTCTTTTATTTTCTGTCTTCATACGAAGATAAAAGAAACAATTAATATTCGAGGAACAACGAAAATTAAAAATTTTCAAAGTATATCAATGTTTTTTTACACACATAAAAGATCTAATATATATAGTATATGTATAGGGTAACTCCGCTGCGCTGAGATTACACTGCAGAAGTCAGAAAAAATAGGAGTAGGGATAATTTTCCCGCAACTACTACTCTCTCTCTGTTACATGCCTTTATGTTATATTAGTGTAATGTTACGATTTCAATTTCTTACTATTAATATTAATGAAATTATTGAATCGATTTGTCTGTGTTAAGTAGCACCATCATAAATTATAATCTATAAAATGATTACTGTAGGACGTGCAAAAGACTAGTGGTGTTATTTCGTGTAGAGAAATAGTAAAACATGTTGTATAACAAAATACAAGTATTTCGCTCTTATATTCTTTGTTTAGTTTGTTGTTTTGTATATCCCACCTGTTTGGAATATACGGCATTTTTAGCGGGCGGGATTTATACCCAAAGCATACAAAGTGCGCAGATTGAATTCATTGCACTAAATGCAATAAACGCATTACATGAAATATATACCTCATGTCATAATACTTGTAATACATGTGGGAAGGTTGTAATTATTATTTATTACTTCATATACATATTTATTATTCTTATTCCTTAATAAAACTTTATAAACGCATTTTATAAGTTTTTTGTGTCATTTTACGTCTTATTTATATGCATTATTTGTAAATTTTTCATGAGTACGTACGTTTCCCCCCCTTCCCTCTATGAGTAGCCATATATCCCACTCCTATGGAATATACGGCAAAAATGCAAAGGTTTAAAAAAGTTCATTTTTTAATAGGAAATATAAATATTTCGAATTTTTTTCATAATAGTAGACAGTACAAAGTTTTTATTATTATTTATATAGTTCGTTTACTTTAAACATAGTAAATAATACTCAATAAATTGAATTTTTGATAGATGCGGCGTTATACCGGAGTTACATGAAAAAACAGACTTGCTAAAAACTTTATATAGCAATCTCGTATTTTCTAAACATATTACTTTATAACAGAAATATTTTCTAAAAATTTCTATACAAAAATTGGAAGAATTTTATGATTTTCTCTGCTATCAATCTATATAATATGAATTTCTGCAAGAAATTAGATATACGGCGCACGAATTGCGACATTATTATAAATTCCGGTTGTGCGAACATGCTACATAACTTCAGATTCACTCGAATTAATTCAGTTCATTTAATTAAAGTAAATTCAATTAAACATCTGAATATTGGCACAACTTTAATATTGCTTCCGGAATATAAACGGAATAATATATCTCGCGATATGTATCAAATTAAAATTTAGTAAGAATAATATTAATTTTGAGATTACGGACGATAATTCATGAATTATTCTGCATAATTGGTATTCAGGATATACGATTGGAATATATTTGACTAACTGAAAAGTAAACTCACCGCCGTGATACGAACTTCCACGGTGCGGCGTGTACGTGCCATTTTGACCCTCCATACAATGAGTCGGCGTATAGTACTGCATGGGATGTTGCATGTAATTATTGGGGGTGTTGGGGACATGTACAGGATGACAATGTATGCATCTTCGTGGTGTCTCGGGCGGAGCCTGCAAATAAGATGAATTTTCAACGCATTTGAGTATTAAAGAGACGAGGAGCACAATAAGTAAAGGCGTTCATGTAGACAATCGCCATGTTTATTATTATTATATACGAAATATTACTCTGCGCTGATGTATTATGCAATATTGCGCAAGATTATTTCTCAAGTTGTTAATAACAATATACCAGTATTGTACATGAAAATTTTATCGTGTAAATGTCATAAGCTGAATTTATAATGTCATTTCAAAAAGAGAACGTTAACCTTAAAAAATTATTTATTACTTTTATAAGTAAAAAAGATCTTATTTTCAAAATGAAAAATTTTTCAAAATGAAATAATCGGGACACCAAAATGTGTTTTTAAACTGGAAATTGAAAATTCCAAAGTATCATTTACGTAAATATTGCTTAAAATTAAATGACTTGTAATAAATGTTGATTAAAGCTATGTCTCTATTCTATATTTCTTTCCTAGAGGGAAAAATCTATTTTGCTAAAGTATTTAAAAATTTAGATAAATGGATACCGATTTAAAAATAATTTTATTGGATCATCAAAATAGCTAGATAGAAAACTCGAAGGACATAAACAATGCTGCAAAAAATTGTGGCATTCTAGTAATCAATTTGAACATCCTACCAATAAAATTTATTCTCAGATCTGTATCTAGTTAAATTTTTAAATACTTCAACAAAACCATTTCTTTCCATGCGTGAATTATTTCCTTTGCAGTTATAATAAAATCGATTTTCTCATATTTTCTCATATATTTAATAATGTGTGTAGATCGATAAAATACTCTCTTTTTACTATGTTATATCTCTACATTATTATCTCTATATTTATTTTTTATTTTCACATATTGACAACCAATTTGAGCGTAATTATTTTGATAATCCAATAAAATTTATTTTCAGATCTGTATTTAGGTAAATTTTTAAATACTTACAGTAAAACCATTCTTTCCACATAAAAATTGATAAGAGATCACACGATACGCTTCAATTGATTATAATCTGCGAAAATCGATAAACGAGTATATAAGATCTTTGCAAAATTTTCAGGACCCCGATCAATCATGATGTAATCGCGCATGATGTAATAACAGACAGACGGTTTCAACAGCTCACCTGCATGGAATGTTGCGAGCGCAACGATCTTATCGAACCGGTCGGGTGCAAGGATGGCACGCTGCCGCCGAAGCTCATGGCCGAATTTCTGCATCCTCCCGGGGTGGACCAACCGCCGCGCACGCTAGCCGTAGTCCACCCCATCCCGCTTCCGCAGTCATCCACCAGCATCTTCAGGGCGGGTGGACACACCGCGTTTTATGCTTCCGACATCGATGGCATGTCAACGGTTACGTCAATTCGACGCTCGATGCCCCGTACTCGTGTCACGTTATACGGAGAATACGGAGTATTACCTCCGTCGTAATACGAGAAAAAAACTAAATTACATCTTTCTTGCTCGCCGGTCAAATTCCCTGAAGCACGACTTCCGGAATGGATGACGTTAGATGAGTCTCGCTGAGCACGAAGGTGAGGTATGGAGATAGTTGTTCGACGATGCGTTCGAATTGCGGTAGATATTTTCCATTTCGGTCTGCAAGCAACATGGAACGTGCTCTGATTTGCTACCCTAGTTATCGATAATTACATTACACGCAATACGTACGTGTGCATATATAGATTGCTTGAATTTATCTCCTATTCTAATCGGATACGAGTAATTTGCAACGTGCTAAAATAATTTATCATTCAAGCTGCATATTTGACAGATATGTCAATATAACAAGTAATTGTAACAAGAAAGATTGTTACAATTTTTATCTCTTAACAAATAACAATTTTACCGCTTGATTGAATCCACATCACGTCACCACATCACGTAATATGCAAACGGTAATATGTATTTTCGCGTCGTTTTAGTTATGCCACATTGAAAATCTTTAATTAACTTTACGTTCAATTAATTAATTATGTTATCATTTCCCGAGTGAAAATATGAAATATGCATTTCAATACAGTCATTTAGGCATGCCGTAATAATTTTTATTGTACAGGTAATAGGGATCATAAAACTGTCATTATAAATTCAACGATTACGTTATTGTGCGTTTCGAGAGTCGGGAAACAGCCGATTGCTGATGTAGGTAAAACATTAAATATCGAATATATGCATCGCGGGTAGGATTTGTTCGATTTGTACACGAGGATTTATAGCGTGAATGTTTTATGCATGTACTCATCCGAGAGAAGAGTCGATGAGGATAAAATTGTTATTGGATGCATATCGGACGTGCACGCGCAAGTTATTTTGCTTGGAGTTATTGGCATACACGCCAAAAACATCCTATTTCGTCGGTTGAATTCAATTAATCTCCAACCGTCTCGCAAGTTTAACTAACAATGAATCTTGCACTTTCAGCAAAAAAATTCTCTTTCAATTCACAAAAGTCATCAAAAGCGGCTTGCGGATTCAACATCATTTTCCAAGTTTTCAACAATATTCTGCAAAAAGTTTGTTTTTTAGTTGATAATTAGAAATATAGTTGTAATTATATTGTAAATTTAAATTAAAACTCGAAAATCCAACTCTGTAAGATTTTATAAAATAAATGTGAAATATTAAAACGGAAATATTCGCTGGAATTTAT
>NW_017259208.1:180544-197074 GCF_001594045.1 Atta colombica | reverse complement strand
ATATATATATATATATACATATATAACTCGCGAAAAAACTGTTTTCAGTCAGTTGAGAGAATTAAAATGATCTGTGTGTATGCCCTTCCAATCTCGTAGCACCGCAGTAACCATATCCGCATTTCTATCGACCTAACTACATTGATATTCATGTGTTGTTACCGCAGAACTGTATTGCCTTTGTTTTTTTTAAATGTCCGCAGCACAGGAACTGTCTGATAACAGTGACACATGGTGTTCCCCCTAATTATAGGTATCTGCATACAATTTGGCACACGATCGCAAAAAATAACGAATTTGTGTTTGTTCTTGCGAGAGAAGTATGTCATCGATAAATAATTCACTTATTCTCTTCACTTATTCTCATTATTTTACTTTATTTAAAAAGGTGTTAAATGGGTGCCTTTCATTTAATGACACAAGTCGACATAAAATTCCATGGGTAACAAAGACAGAATGATACTTTTGTCGACTTGTGTCACTAGATAGAAGGCATACAACAAGTTAATTCTTATCGTATTAGTGTTGGTACATGAATTTTAAATGAATTTTAAATCATGGTGTTAAATTCACATCATGTTGATGTTTATCAACATCCATATACTAAAAATTACATGCACGTATTAAACGTCCACACTCCATATTTTTTAAGAATGCAATAATACTTCGAAAAGAAGATTTCTCAAATAAAAGGACCCAATCGCTTTAGAATCATTTTGATACTCTTTTATAGCAATATATTTATGGCAATATATAATAATACACAGTAGTATTGCGCAGTATTTTTAGTAGATATTTATAATAGATCTTTCTTTCTTCACGTCTAAAGCGTATAAAGATATGAATAAGAAAATGAATAATGAATCGTATCGATATATTCCACGATAGTCTATTCGTACCAACGTATAGTATATTGGGTCATCTGACGTTGCAATTTTTATTTCGCAAGATTTATGTCCTCCGTCCTATGCTACTGATCCTTCGACTTGCCCTATCGTGAGCTCGATATCATGACTGCGTGTGCAGTGAAGTTTCGCAATAAGAATAACAACACTGAGAACAGATCGTGGATTTGTATTCGCCATCGGCGTCATCCGGCGTATATTTTCGCTCTCACGTCGGTGACAAGCATCGCTTCGAAAAAAAGGAGAGAAATTCTACACAACGACCCTAAGAATACCGCGGTTATAAATCTACACGGAAAGCAGTTTTTAATCGGCACTGCTAAACGGATGAAACTCGAGAAAAACTTGACAACCGGCAACGCGTGTTTATTCGTTCCCACTATGTATTAGAAAACAAAAAAAAAAGAATTTGCGAGCTTATCAAATTGAGTCCGTTGAGTCACAAAACTGCTGTATTTTCGATGAAATTCGAATTTGACGAAACATCTTTTAATTCTTTGTAATTTAGCATAATTTTGATTGCAATATGTATTTTGAATTGATTTGAAGTTTTTCTTCCATTAAATTTATTTTATTGAAATAAAATAGAGAATATTACAAAAATAGAAAAAAAGAAAAATAAATTTCAACAAATAACTTGATTTTTTTGATTTTTTGAAAAAATATATAATATTTCCCAGACAGAAAATGTAATCATGTTTCAAACTTAAAAACACAAATTAAATTCAGTCAACGAGACAACTCGTATTGATCTCAGCTAAATAAATAAACTTCGAATAACTTCCAGAATAGAATTGTCAACGGCATAAGCTGTATTTCAAATGTCTGATGTATTTTCAATAAAATCAATCGTTATCACACATTTACTGTTATTATCCTTATGAATGATATATGTATAGGTGCATATGTATATTTTGTAGCCTGACATATTTCACTATCTCTCATACACGAATGAATTAAATTTATAGTATAGAAAAAAAATCGCACATGTAATCCGGTGTTAAATAAATATTGCTCGCGTTTATTTATTCGATTCCAGAATATGCGATTATTTTTAATTGAAAATATCGCTTCGCCTGACTTCACAAAGAAGGTTAATATCGCGCACGCAAAGTTCTTACGCAAAGAACAATAAAATTTCAATTTTTCAAACAATGAATTGAAAGTATAAATAAGCACCATTCATGGTTCATTGTTATATTTGCTGTAACGAACTAAATGTAGGACAAATGAAAAGCTTGTTTCATTATGCTGATGTATAATAATAGTCGAAATATATTCGGCGTAGTAACAATAACGGAGTTCTAATTATAACAAAATACATTTAAGGCAATGGTACGGCTCGCCTTCGTAAATATGCTTTGGATCCTCACACGCGTTGGCAAACTAATATCGAATAACATTATTAATTAGCGGTAAATGAGCACGCGTAAAAGCATATGGCAAAGCAGGTTTGTTTCCGGACAAATATTGCACTGCCGCATAATTATCGTTTATGCGTGCAGTCGCAATATTAACCAGATACATATACATATATATTTATATATAATCGCTTTACTACATGACCTATGCTTACATCGTTTACTGCTCTGATCAGATTTCTTCATACATAATAATCATTCGCATATAATAAACAACGTATATTAATTGTACAAATCTTATCCCTTCCTCCTTTTAAATGCTGTTAAAATTATTACGTAATTTTCCCAACGAGCACTTAATTAATTTAAAAAGATTGAAATCATTAATAATATATTAAGTTATCCGTTACATTTTTTTAATTTAAGTCTCTTGGTTGACCGTTCAATTCATTACGAGAACAACACACTAATCAATTGATTATAACTTTTATAAAAATAAATAAAATTGTATTTTATTTATTTTTTGTAGAAATTTTTTTTAATAGAAATGCCAGACATTATGGAACATAATAGCAAGCAAAAATATCTATCTTTATTAATAAAAAAATTATAAGCAAAACATTGGAAATGACAAAAAAAAGTCGGGTAGCCATACCGAAAAAGCGAGAGAAGAATTAAAAACATAAAAATAATCTAGAAAAAGAAACTTCGTATTGCTAGCTTATAGAAATTATATGAAATCATGGAAAATCAAAAGTTTAATAATATGTATTAATATGTATTATTAATGAAAATTATTTTCTCTACATTAAGAGAAAAATGTATTAATTTTCATAAATATTTATTTGAATATTGCTAATATTTTACTAAACAACTAAATATTTATTAACATAAATATATATTTATTTGATACACGAACACATTAATTTAGCTATCAATTTTTTATTTAGTAAATATTGGGTTGTCCGGAAAGTTCGTGTCGCAAAAGATTTAAATTTATAATAAATATATACTAAAATTTAAATCTTCTGCGTTTCAATTTTCCTTCAAAATCGGCACGAACTTTCCGGACAACCCAATATTTATTTATCGTAAGTAAATGTTAAGTTAGTACTGTTCAAACAAATATTTATAAAATTAAGTACACACACATTAATTTATATTTTTTCTTAATATAATATATTCGAAATTTAAAATTATATTATGTAAATTTTTCATCAACAATTTATTGTCTATCAACGCATATCGAGATAAAAATAAAACATATTGAGCAATTAAAATATCTTGAAAAGAGAATATTTCATATCGTCATTTCACGAGAGATTATTTCTCGGCGCACAGAGGATTAAGACAGTCTGCGGTCGGGTGCAACGAAAGGATGCGTGTTGACATACGGGATACGGAATTCCGGCCTAGCAAGAACTAGACCGACGGGGAGGTTCGCGACAGTACGTACGACAAGGCGACAACGAACGACGGAGGCCGAGATCCCGGGTAATCCCACTAGATTGAATCCATCCCCGAGTACGAGCAATCTGTGCGACTACGGTAGATGCTTATGTAATCGTAGCTGTCACGAACCACCGTTCGGGCCATCATTTCGCGCTTCTCTACCCCAACTCCTAATTTTCTATGAAAACATTCGCGAGAGGGTAGGTGTAAACGGAACAAAGGGTATCGCCGTTACCATCAAATCCCTCAAGCCTTTATCTTACAACCAGAAGCGCGAAATACCGGGTTTACTCGGATGACAGTTGAAAAGGTGCCAAGAGCGTGATTGTTTCACAAGCTGCATTCTATGGGTCATTTAAGAGTCCGCGAGTACGTTTATTCATGATTATAGAAAAACTCCTTCCATCATTTATGTGTAATTCATATTCTATATTCTATATTCTACATAAACATTGGTTAAGATATAAGAATAAAGATGTAAATAACGTCATAATTAGAGGATACATTTGTTTTCTAAATCATAATTATGTATATTTTATATAAACATTTTATTTAATAATATGTTTACATAAATTCTATTAATTACGTAATATCTCTCCATTTATATTAATTATACCTGTTATTATTAGCTACTTGTCATTTGGAGTTTACATAGCTTAATTAATACGGCAATGATAGTCGTTGCTGAAAATACAAAAATTCCTGCCAAGATTAATGAGATTAATATTTGTCATATAAAATAATAAAATTTTTTTACAGCGGACAAATAATTTTCGAAATTATCGAAAGGACGTAGATTTATTTTACACAACACACATTCATTTTGTTTCAAGTTCCGAGATAAGAGCTCGAAACAAATATTCCAGCAATTGGACAATTATTCAACGCTCGACAAAATATGAATTGTTGACTCAACAAGCTTCACAACCAAAATCGGTGTTGAAAAATATCCCAATTCGTTGCGATATTAAATGGAACACTTTCATAATTGGGGCAAAACGGAGAACATCAAGCCGACCTGACATGACCACAACGCGAAACTGGCACCTTGTCAGCCGAAACAGGTAAAACGTGAACGCTGTTAACCGCAAAGCGTGCAGAAGCTCTTTAATTTAACTTGCTCGCCATTAACTAAAGGATATCTCGTGCTTACAATCCGAATGCAACGACTCCGAGACATTTCGCATGGCTATAAATCATAGTAGTTACAAAATGCATTAGACTGATCAATCGCCCAGTTTTCTCCCGCGTGATTTTGTATCGAGTAAACGAACAAACTTCCTTAAATAAACGGAAATGAGTCTTTCGATCTATCTTCTCAATATTTTCTGATCCAACAAATTAAAAGATTGAAAGTAATTTTAGTACAAAACATACAAAACAAAAGGGACAATGAAGTTACTTTTAAGGAATTTGAAAAGAAATTTGTCACGTGTTGATCTAATTGCAGGATTTATGATCGATTTCTGCTTTCGCGATATGCTCTTGAAGCTTTTATAGCTTTTTATCATCATGAGAAATAAAAACGTGACACACATCTTTCATTTTTTTCGTTAAATATTTGACCAGGCTATCACTGCTGTTTGCCAGCGATGTCATATCGCGACAATCTTCACGTTATTCGCAGCTGATGCCGAATTGTATTATTGACTGGCCGAAATAAAGTAGCCCATTGAATCACGAACTATCTATTTATTACAGATCACTGCACAGCTCGACACGTTTCCAAATCTGGCCGATGTATTATGAATATCTCGCCGCCCCGCGGTTGCGATTAAATATACGTCATCTGCGGTTAAATATTCACAAGCGGTCGTAAATTTTCCGACTGATTATTCATAATAGCATGCAGATTAATTACTTATCCGGCGAGCATTCTATTATTTGTCGCTTTTATTTCTTTCTTAGTCGATTAATCGATTTCCTCCACTATCTTGAAAGAATTCATCGGACAAATGGAAAACAAAATATGAGAAATCGATGAATCCAAGTCTGACATTATACGTTTTTAATTATGTGCGAAATTTTGTTCAAAACATTAAGGGAATTTTCTATTTCGTCAAATTGTTTTTTAAGTGGTTCTTAAGAATTTTTAAGAGATTTTAAAGAATTTTTTTTAAAAAGGAAGAAAATATTTTTAAAAAATTATTATTTATTATTATTTCAAGATAGATTTGTTATTTGTTATAAAAAAAAAATATCAATAATTAATAGATCTATTTGAGTTTTATATATCGTGTGCACGGATCATTTGCGACATTGTGATACCGAATCTCTCAATGAATTAAAATTTAAAAAAATAGGATGTCAATTTTTAATCAGAACACATACGGCTATCGAAACTAGAATTATTCGTTTCGCTCAATAAATAAATAAATGACGCTTGTTTATAAAAAAATAAGAAAAATTAAATTATTAAGATAATTCTAGTTCTAGACTGGTATTTTTCAGCAAGAAACAAAATGAATATTTCATCTTTATTTAACATTGGTAAACAATGAATCGAGCAATGAATGATTCACTATGTTATATTGTGTCATCTGTGTCTCTTATTGGAAAGCACCCAATGTTATACATAGAAATCAAATAAATTTGTTAATTGTTCATATTTTTTGTTAAAAAATGGTAAATTTATCTTGAAACAGTAATAAATAAAGAACAAAAACAAAAGATATTTATCCAATTTTCTAAAAAAAATTCCTAAAAAAACCTAAAAAGCAACGTGACAATAAAAGTAGAAGACCTTCTTAAACAAATTAGCCATCAGTCGAAAACATTAATTTCCCATTATTTCAGAATATATTTATTAAATATTTATTAAGATCTATATAGTACATTAAAAAACATAACTTTACTAAAAGCAATCCGTGGCATCGCGAGTTCGTATCTCTGCAATATATTAATTGGTAATCACTCT
Organism: Atta colombica; assembly: GCF_001594045.1. Taxonomy (NCBI): domain Eukaryota; kingdom Metazoa; phylum Arthropoda; class Insecta; order Hymenoptera; family Formicidae; genus Atta; species Atta colombica. The sequence goes on along the minus strand of NW_017259208.1, from coordinate 190,439 downwards.
GATTTTGCATAGATCGTTGATTGCTTTTAACAACGTCGACGTTTTAACACATGTTTGCGCGCATAACAACGACGTGCAAATAAATCGTTTTTTCCTAACTGGTTATTAATTTGCGGTAAGCGCGCCCTCAACACCGCGACGGCGATCTGTGTTTGAGCCGCGCGATGTTTTTACTACATCGCATAAAAGAGCATTTAAACGCGTCCCCGGGAAATCGATATTCGTTATTCGAACAGGAACGCGTCCCGTTCTCGATACTCATCTTTTTCAGCACGTCAATCGATGAAACTCATGACCCATATCCACCACGCCGCAGAGTGTACTCGACCGCGGTTAAGACGTAGATTCTAATTGCCGATACGCATTCTATTCATCCTCATCAGATTAGCCAACGTGCATCATAAGCTCAGGGATAAACTACGAAGTACCGATGAACTTCCGACCGATATCGACTTGCAAATTTCAAATGAAGCCCCGGTATAGCGTACAGCTGCTCGTGTAAAGGAAATCGGAACTATTAAAATTGCATTAAGTTGTGCGGAAATTGGAAGAAATGTGCGCAGACGTTGATCTGCATAGATAAATTTTCCTCTAAAACGATTTCGTTCGAACGTTCCTGTCATAATGTACGATATGCATTAAGCACGATAATTAAAAAATAAAAATATCATATATAATCAGTAGCAAAATTAAAATGATACATCATATTTAATCAATGATATTTAATTAATGATACAAATATGCATTAAGAATTAATTATAAAAAAATCGGCAATAAAATTATTATTCTTTGATCATCATTTAATATTGGATATTAAATATTGAAAAATACTCGCTTTTCATTACAATTATAATAATCATCATTTTATTGCAAAATATTATAAATGTCAAATTTATTCAACATCCTAATTATTCTCTTAGTTCATTAACAATTTTCATAATTAATAACGGAATAATAAATAATCGCATAGAGATCTCCATTTGATAATTCACTTAAGAGATAAGGCATTTTCGGTCAGTTTTACCATATAATGTACCTCAAAGAAAACTGATATCTCGCTGGAGCACGCGTTGCAACGGACAGGAATGGTTCGCGGAAGATTGATGTACGCGCCACGAGTATATGTAGTAGCGTTCTCGGAGGCAAGAATATCAGTGCTATCGCTAATCACAGAAGCATCTTCAAGATTGAAGTGTTCCTACAGAGCGAGTAATTAGGTCGTTAAGTCAGACGCAAACGGTCCGACACATCCCGCAAGACCATAAGGACATCGGCGGCGGCGGCGGCGGCAACAGCGGTGGTGGCGGTGGTTTGAATGGAGGCATATTATTGATTTCATCCCGTGGAACCCTCTTCCCCCACACTCCTTTCCGTACAGGATGTCCCAAAAGTCGTGAAAAACACCGCCGACGACGGGTACATTATCGACGTAAGTGTCGTACAAGACGACGAGCGCGTACTCGGAGTGCGCGAGAGTGTCACCGAGGCGATATATGGCCAGTTGGGTACACATGAACTGAATGGAATTCGCGGGAGGACCATAGGAGGACAACGTCACGGCAACGAAAATACTCTGGTCCTGTGGTCTCCGGGAAAATTCATACGTTTCAGAATAACACGCGTCAAAAGAAGAAATTTAATTAAATCGAGATCGCTTCCCCTCCCTCTCACGAGATGCGACTGCTTCAGCACTTTTTTTTTCGCTCGCTTGTTTCAAATGTCCATTACGTTTCATCGGAAAGAGCCTGCGAGAAATATACCAATATGTGAATATAACGGGCTTATTGATGGATACATACACACCTCGGGAAAATTGATAAAATACCCTTGACGCGATCCTCAACTCATTGTCAAATGGATAGATCGATCGGGAGGATAGGTAAAACGTCCGCCGTTAGTCTTGATGTTATTAAAGCGGGTTTATCGTTTTCCTGGGATCTTCTCGCTTCGGGAGCAATTCGACGTTTCTTTCCACATGATTTGGTAATCGCGTTTCACACCAGACAAATTTTCATAATCACGAATATTTGGCGTGCGCGATATAAAGTTCAGTTTCTTTTTACGAGAAATGTATAATGCGCGATGAGATCATGAAACTAATTAAATTCGCTACAAGATTCTCTCGTCGTTTTCTTTTGTTTCATTATAAGTTAATAAATTAAAGTTTTCAGCGTTGAACATACGTGGTATATATCTGACATTAAAATTTCGTTCTGACGGATAAATTTAAGAATTTTTCTTTACAAAAATGTTTGGCATTTAATTAATTTTGCAATTACAAAATGTTACAGTTATATTAGAATATTTTTATTGACATTTATTATTAATGAAGTAAAATGTTACACTATAAAAATAATGGAAAAACATTTTTGCAAATATAACGAAAATCTAAAAACAGCTAAAAAATGGAATAAAGACTTTTATCATTTTTATTTCGAGAGAAAAACGAAAGAGAGATAGAAGTCTTTGCACTTTTAAAATGATGATAATTTAATGAATATTGGAGGAATATATAACTTACATAACATTTTGATAATAAATGCATTGAAATTTGTTTTATACAACAAAGCAAAAAATTTTAATTTAAAAACTCCGACTTATTTTCTGCAATTTTCAAATTAACTAGTTTTACGACTCGTAGAGTAACTACAGTCACACACAGCGACGACATATAATTAATTGCCACTCTAATTGGACTAAATAACACAAAATAATATTCTTATTTCGTATAACGTTTGGTGGTATTGTAACAGTTTCACGGTCTCGAATAATTTAAACTAAATATTAAATTTTGAAATGGCGCGTTATGTGCGCAAAATATTTGTTTTTTTTTAAATTCACGTGAAAAAGATATGTATAAAAGATATTAAAAAGATATGTGTAAAATTATTGTTTTTCGTAAATGCACCATTATGATGATTAATACCCCGTTTATCTAAATTAAAGCTATTTTTGCAAAATTCTACAAAATACAAAACATAAAATAAATATATTTTATTGATTATTTCTGAAAATGTATTCGAAAAAAAATATATTTAATGCAACTTTGTTTATTTTTATCCGATAATACTGATATTTTTGATAGTGCGATTTTTCATCTTTTCCTCGATAAATATACACCAAAATAAATAAATAAACAATTAAAACATGTTTCGAAAATATTTTTCGTTTGGTAAATGTATTATGTTTTACACGGTCTTTAGTTGAAGGTACGCAACTAAGTTGCACAGAAGAATCGGAGAGACACGAGATAGATTATTCGTGTACGAACTGTAGTACAACTTCGGTTAGACCACTGACTGAAGATTCCGGTATAGTGAACAAACAAGTCGCTATTTGTCTTCCTTCGTCGTTCACGCTGTTCGTTATCCTGTCCATTCGTGGCCACAAGGAACGAAGGAAAAAGTAGAGACGTGCGGGCAGTTCGACGAATCGGAATTAATCCGATTGCCCTTCGATCTTCGCGCGCAATTGAACGCAGCGGTGAAATTATCACGTGAATTTGACAGAAACAAAAAAAAAAACACCGGTCCATTTTTTGTTAGCATGCATGTAAAGTTTGCTAGCAAAAGCGTATTTCTATTTTTATGCAATTTCAACGAAATACTATACACAAACGAAGTTTGAGACAGTGCCTCGTTAAAATTCGCTTATGCATAACAAATTACATTATATGGCGAGTCGCATATTTTTAAATTTTAAAGAATGCAAATTTGTTTCTACAGGCCAAGATACAAAATTTTCATATCACTGGCGAAAAAAAGAAATGTCGAAATGTCTTTAATTAATAGATAGAATTTAATTAAATTTTAAATCATTCTGTATGCATTATTAAAGCTTGCGGATAAAACTAGTTATTTTTATATGAATTGCAAGTAATACGATAGGATCACAAAATATTTTTCTTAATTTAAAAAGGAAAAATGAAATTAATTAAGAGCAGATTAAATCGAATTAAGTCAGATGAATCAATAGGCGTTATTAATTCTCAATGGCAAGATAGTTAGCGAGCTAGACTCAAACTGTCTTTTTGGCTCTAAAGCTCGTTAATACAGACATAAATCCTTAAAGCAATCGTAAAACTGAGAATCAGTCTTCAAAGGCAATAAATGCAGTCGAGCGAGCGCTGTCGAATCGAATTCGGACGCTCTCTCACAAATTTCCACTCGGTTCCCTTTTTTAATTCGATTCCCATCCCACGCAGCCAACTTCCGTCTTATCCAATGATAGATCGAGAAAGTAGGAAAACTTTGGAGCTATAGGCACCAAAGAGACCAAGCAGGCCGAATTAATCCGATAACCCTTAGGTCGTTGGACGTTATAGCTCGATTTTACGATCTCTCGGCGCGTCAAAGCTCCCTTAGACTTATTAAGCGCCGAAGCGCCGAGAAAGCAACTTTCGACTAAGTCCTCTGCTTTTCGAAGAATTAAAGGAAATCCACATTTCTACAGGACATAGGCTGCGCCTTGCAAGCTAACATACACTTTAGTGGAATAAATGATCTCATAGTACAAGATGAAGTTATTAAATGTTACTTTTCGCAAGAGCTTATTCTCTATATAATAATTTAATTTCAAGCGCAGAAGTACTACGCGCAACCTCTACTGCGTGCGATGACTTCTTTGAACATGAGAACCGCATGATTATTGTTCATAAATTGGATATTGTTAAACAGAAACGCGAATTCATCTAAAATTAAAACAAACTATGAGTTGTATGCAGTAAATGAGTCGACAGCATGAAACTCCGTGTCCCTTAAAGCTTCATTTATTTAAAACTACTACTTGGTGGATTCATTCGTTCTCGTATAATTCGTAATCGTTTTACATTTTGCGGCAGAAGAGAATATTTCAACCGTCAAATCATCCTGTTACTACACACACACACACACACACACACACACATACACGCGCGCGCGCGCACACACATACACACAGAGAGCGGCCGCTTTTAAATGATGATTTCAAATATCTAACAGTACATTTCAGAATAAAAAAAATGAGACATAAATCAGACATATGAAAGGGGAATGATTTCGAGATTGTATTTTGGTTATGTTGTTTTTTTCCAAAAATCACCTCCACTATTTTAAATGAAATTATATGATGATTTTTTTTTACACAGTATAATTCTTCTAATTATTCTGTTCATAAAAATATTAAGGTACGATTATAAAGAATTAATAGTTTATAAGATATTTATTGTAATATTATGTCAATATATTATGTCAGAATAAAGTATAAAAAAATATTTCAGAAATTATTTTTGATTAGTCTCTTTTTGATTAATCTTTGCTTTAACACTCTTATAGAATAATTAGAGAGAGGAATCATGTTATGTAAAAAAATCCATTCATAAAATGGAGGTGACCTTCATATCTCTTTTACTAGAGAAAAAATCAGCGTGACCAAAATATGTCTCTCTCGAAACCGTTCCATTTTCGTCTGAAATTTTACATTTTATCATATCAATAATTTCGGAGAAAATGACTATTAAATAATGCATTAAGTCTAATGTTTGTCGACAGCCCGAATGGCAATCCTATCGAAATCCCGATGGAACAATTAAGATTTTAATTCACCGACAATTAATCGAAATAGAAGATCCGTTTCGAACACGACCGAGCATCGAAGAACTAAACGAGCTAATTGTGGCTTGATGCAAATGTACTGTGAGACTCGCTCGTCCCGATTTGCGTGTACAATACCCGCCGCGTTAAGCACATTAATGAAGCGCCGATCGATACTGGTAGAGGGAATTTTTGAGAAATGCAGCAAGTTTTTTCGAACGCAAATTTCGCATACTTGCTTTTTTGCGTCGAAAAAGAAAGTCGGCGATACTTCCATTTGCGCGAGTGCTATTTAATTCAATTATTGTTGTTCGTTATTATAAAGTGCACGTTATAATTGAGCAATTTAAAGGCTCTCCGCAAGTACGTGATATAATCAAATTTACTAATTTTACATAGAGGTGACACGAATAAAAATCTATAAAAAAAGGAATTAAAAAATGTATCTAAGCAGAAATAGCTTTGCGCTTCTTCTTGTTGCTCTAATTTACATTTTTCGTAACTACATTATGTAGGGAATTCCCTGTCCCGATGTTGGAAATATAGTTAACAAAACTCATTTCATGTAGAGTTTGCTTTAAAGGTTAATATAGAATTTAAGCAGAAGATGTATTAATCAAATGATATTATAAATTGCATAAAAGCACATCATCTAAAGCTTACATTTAAAGCTAGGCTAAACAAAAAACTTGAGGCTGAAATAAAGCAACATACAAATCTGGATAGCATTTTGTACATAAATTCGCAGATAAGCTTTGAATTCTCCCAACAAGTATAATAAAGAGCTTTTTTATGCGGCGAATGCGTTCGGCGAGAGATAATCACTTCGCGTCATAAATCATGATTGCTCGCAGACACAAGATAGATATGTATGAATGATGCGATACTTTCCACAGATTATATCGCTGATTCCTGCGCACGTTCGAGCGCGAATTTCAGCCTGTATACCGAACATTCGATCGTCCATCCGCAAACAAGACGTTGATCCTGCCTATGTCAACGCGCGGAATAGTGCTTCTTGTTAACTATATCGTTATCAGAGACATGTAAATTCAAAATGTATAGTGATCCCTTAACAGCAGGAGACACCCTTGTATATTGTTATACCTTAAGTCCTCTAGATAACCTATAATTCGTTTTAAAATGCAGGATGAAATTCTATTTGTAATTTTAATGTCACGAAAAAAAGAATTGTAGAAATGTACATTATATATATTTAAATATATCTGTATATAAAAATGTACAGCATAGAAAAATTATAAATATGTAAAAGTATCAGATTTCTATCTCGAAATCTAATGCAAATTATAAATCGCCTAAAAAATGAGTTTTATTAATCGATAAATCTTCAAAATCTTCGAAATATAATACCCCATTAGATATAAAACTAATAAATTTTCAAAATATGTGTGTATTCAATTTTGATTATATATTTTGATTACAATTATAATAATTTTCTACATCAATTAAAATCAAATTTTAATTGTTTGTTAACATCAAATTTTTATTTAATATTATTTCCGAGAAATATTATTTCGTTTAATATTAATTCCAAGAAATTTACTTCAAACGAGGAATAGTGCCAAAATTAAAATTAAACTTGGAATTTTTAGGTCAATGTATTTTAATTAGATCAATGGAACTTTGCCATATCGCAGTACACTGTAGTACTTCTGTTCTTTACGACTATCTTTCTTCCAAATGACCATGTGACTTTCTTTCTCTGACAGTACGGTAAACGATGCTATTCATCTACCAGCATTGTCACAGCTTGACGAACTGAGACAAAGATAGTAGACTATTAGTGAAGTAGCGTTTACCAGCAGAGATATAGCGAAGAGAGCACGAGAAGAACTAGACCAGCGGATTGAATTAATGTCTGCCATATGATGTGGTATTTCTACTCTCTTGACAGAGAGAATATATAAAAAGACAACAATTCGAGAAAACATATACTGATTGTTTCAAAACAAACACGTGTGTGATTATTTTTTTCTATTCTAATCAAATAATATAATTGGCGATCATGTAAATGTGAAATTTTTTATTATTTTCAAAAATCGTTTCAAAATTATTTCGAAATCAATGTGATTACCTTCTATCGTACAGGACATTTTCCAACAAGAGACAGATGACACAATATATCCTTGTTGTTTGCCAATGTTAAACAACTAATCACTGTGTTATATTGTGTCTCTTGCTGGAAAGCATCAATAGCCAATTATTCAATTACGTATCTGAAATTTTTGATTTTATATTTTTATCTTGAAATATTGCGCAGAGAAAGAGAGAGAGAGAGAGAGTGCAGATACATTTAAAATTAAATAACAGCGACGAAAAATCTGGACTTCATGCAATGTCATAACAAGGCCTGCTAGTGCTATATACTTCTTGTTGTTTCTGACGGAAAATTCACCCGTATTATATATTTCTGCGCTCTCTAGCGAATACAACATGCGAGCCAACATTGGTCCCATTCCGCGGCTTTTGAATATAGTACACTAAAACGCAGTTATTGTCAATCGCCGGCAGTGACATAAAAATCTCTGACGTAAAAAATAGCAGTCGATACTTGTTGATCGAATTAAATTAAAGGGAATGGTATCGCGATTTGAGAAACTCGGTGGTAAATTTCAACGCGGGCGTATGTATTTTCCGTTAATCTCTCGTTCATAGTACGCGGTAAAGCCCATTTTCCAACCGTCATTACTAAATCCCGTACATCCACGGCGTCCCGCTGAGACCATAAATGTTGAATGAATCGTAAATAGTGCTAGCAGAAGGAAATGTCTTTGAGCGGCTGAGCGCCCTCGTATTTCATTGCTCGATCTCATGCACGTAATTTTATTTTAGCTTAGATTTCAGAAATTAACGATCCAATAAATAAAGGAAAATGGCGCAGTGTATAAAGTAACTGTCCGTTCGATAAGTAAAAAACAATACGAATCGCGCGCCCGAGGCACGTACCTATTTACATCATTACATATTCAGAAGAAGCACAAGTTACGTCACATTGTATTGGCAAACAGATAGATATAAATTGCATCAATAAAACAAGCCAGTCAGTGATGGAAAATAATGTATAGTTTAGTTTCAATAAAGTGCTATTCACGAGCTGATATAACGTAACGAATTGTATGTAATAATTATATGATTATAGTAACTGTAAATATTAATTTAACAGCCAGAATAACATTCGGATGTTTAAATTAAGTGAGCGTAACGTCATAATTACGTGTAGTGCCATATCATTGCTATATGAGACAATTAAGATAGCAGAATAGGAATTTTTGCTTATTAGCATAATATTATTCATTTCGAAACGACGATATGAAACAAAAACAGAATATTAAAAGAAAATTGAATTATTAATTAATTTCAATTATTAATTAATTTATTATCATTTTCTTCGAAAAGAAGAAACTTATTAACGATTTAAAAAAATGATTGTTTTCTCAGTAGTATTTTAATTAATTGTATTATTTCATTATCTTAATTTAACATTATTTTGCATTTCTTCGCTGTTACGTTTTTCTTTCCTTCTGTCCGTAAGTTGAAGAAACGTCTTTTGCGTACCCCGTTCTACTTCAAGAACAGCGTAGTATAATATTATATGTATCTATGCCCGCAACTATTCCACACGTACAATATTACTGAAGCTACATAGTTTCAAAAGCACATTTCAGTTCTGGAATGTACACGAAACTTCTATCGATTCATCTAGCAACCGTCTATCTGCTCTCTGATGATTTGTCGTCTTCCAGCATAGATGTAGATTGTAAAGAGTCATTTGAACAAAAGGGAGTTTCATCCTGAAACTCTCTAAATTAAGATCAAATATGAACAATTATTCCACTAGTAATATTAGCAGAGATATTAAATTGTTGGAATAAAAATTATGTGTTCTTCCTAAGAATATTCTATGTAAGTTTCTCTTAAGTTTTAAAAACATAAAATATAGATATATAAATTTCTTCTATAACTGTTTAAATAAGACCAAATATTAAAAGATTCATCACCAATCATATCTATCTGAAAATAGTAATCCGAGTTTTCCCGTCAAAGCGTAACGAAAGATAAATATTTCATTTCGAGAGATCATAAAAGTCCGTTCATTCCTCGATGTTTATGCGGACATTATAACACAAACAATCCTATAATTAATTAAAACTTCTTTAATAAAGCTCGCCTTCACTATTTGTAACGAGTTGGTAAATGGGCAAGCAACGGTTGAGTCCTTAGTAGAGGTAGAAATTAAAATGCTTTCACATTGAATCTCGATATTCAGCGAACGTGAAGAAAATATAATCACCGTTCAGCGAAGC
>NW_017259208.1:174255-180444 GCF_001594045.1 Atta colombica | reverse complement strand
TATATATATATATATATATATATTGTACAATACATATGTATGTGTATGTACCTCGCGATTTTATCAGCATCGCAAACGCGAGTTCAATTATAATTCTTACAAACACTTTATATTCTTTCAAATATACAGTACTCTGTACTCATTTAAACCTGTACAAGGAGAATCGATTTTCCGTCTTTATTGCGGTTGCATATTAAAGCGTGCGCGATAAGAGCCGTGTTAAACGCGCGAACCAAAACGCTGGAAATACACATACTCCTGATTTAATCCCGAGGAGAGGCAACAAATGGAATTACTTGAAGTGCATTATGTGCGACCAGTGCTAAATGCATCGACCGTGCAAGAGCGCCCGGCCGGAGAATTATCGTTATGGCGCGCCGCACCGCGAGGCGCACTCTCTCCGGCTCCTCGAATTCTCGACGCCGAAAGGGTTAATAGCGAATCGCGTCCATTGTCCGGCTACTCTGCTTAATGGCGAAAGACGACACCCGTCGGGTAGAACGTCGCGTGGGACAATACGAGGATTGAATTATGAACATCGCGTTGAGGAGAACCTTTTGTCCCCGTGGTGGGGATCCATGGGAATCCGGTTCGGAGGTCAGACACGATGTCGAGGCCTAAATCTTTTGTTCAGTCGGTTAATTATTACTTCCACCGCGATAACAGCGCTATTGGAAGATAAGTGCAACGCCCATGCAACCTGCATAATTTTTCACGTAAGCGGAGAATCTACCCCGCCCTCGTGATGTCTTAAGAACAGTCTCGTAGATTTATGTGATTTATCTGGTCTGTACACATTATAAGACGATCAAATAAAGCGAGTATTTACGTTTATTTTCCACCTTCATGCGCTCCATTTTTCTCTCCCAAATTACCACCACGCCACGAGTTCTTTCGATTTCTTGGCGAATCTCGAGTCGATCTTTTTACATTATTTAAGTATATTGAATCTCTGCTATAAACACGGCAGGCAATTCCCAAATTAAAATTCGATCAAAGTTTTTATTCGTTTAACATGAGCTTAAAAATTCTAATAAAAATGATTCACTCTCTCTTCATCAAAACATTCTCTCTCGTTATTGCCGCAGTACGTATATCAAAAATAACGCGTATCATGCATTGCATATTTTTCCAGATCGCTGTGCGATGTTAAAGAACCCATCGTCGCAGGTATCAAGCAACGAGGTAAAATGGCGAAGGGACGTTAGTCTCCCGGCGGATTAATTTCGTGGCAGGCTGTGCTCTAGCTCCACGATTCTCGCTTAATTGTCACGATCCTAGTCAAAAAGGTGTCAGAATCCCCGATGAGGATGAAGGAGAATGGCGGAAATGGGAACATCCACGCATCGCATAACCCAGATACGCTTTGTACGATAGATACGATATCGACACCCGTGCGGTCGCGTACAAATTTCTTCATCGCCTCTCCCATTCAGTTACCATTTTTCCGTGTCGACGCGATTCGAAAGCCTCGCGGATATTAATTTGCGTTAAATTGCAATCGCAATATCGCGTCGATATCAGTCAGATTGCATACGCTCCGTCTCACGTTGTCCATGTTGAATTCAATTTTATTTGGACACCACTCACAGTTTACTCTGTTGTGTACCGTTAACTTGTTGCGTGCGATACAAGTATCAAACGATGTCATCCAAACTGATTTTGTACGATTTTATCGTCATCGCCGTTAATTAATGTCTCGTCAAATATTGAATACTCCTTGAAATTCTGTATACAATTATTTAAATGCGCGCAACACTTAATCAGACATTAATTATTTCACACATAATTTGTTTATTTGCATATTTATTTGCAAATGAGTAGCGTACACGTGGCCGTATCTGCAAAGCAAACTATATTCCTATGTAACATAACATGAATGACTTCGAATATTATACCAAGCACACGGAATTTATTTATAAAAATATATTCACTTCTTAAAATTCCCTCTCGTATTATGCGCAAACTTTTCGTTAGAATGTATTCCAGAGATGTCTCGGTTAAGAAACAAAACTCAAACAATAGTTTAACGAACAAACGTCTAAAAGATCTTCTGGAAGATCAAACTATCTTTTAAACATCTTTATAGTTCCTTTGCTTGGACGTTTGCGATGCCAGTAGATCGTGTAATTTTCAATTTAAAGTCGATAACCAATTAATGAGTGAACCAAGTTACAAGAAATAGCGTACTTTCTTGTTAATATATACGTACCTATATTTTTATATCTACCGTCATCAATTCTGAAATATATAGAAATGATATTGCTGAAGTGTAACATTAAAAAATTTAATTAATAGATAATCAATGATTTTGAAAATAATTTTGTTGGACTATTAAAATATAATTACGTAAGAATTTCAAGCATGACGAGCAATACTGCAAAAGATTTTGATATTCTAGCAGCTAGTTTGAGCTAACATAATTATTTTGATGGTTTTGCAAAATTATTTTCAGATCTGTATCCAGCTAAATTCTTTAGAAAAATCATCCTTTCCGTGTAATAGACTCTCGTATAATGTTCATTATATCGATTCGCGCAATAAAAGATCTAGTTAGTGTGTCGAAGAAGCATCGTTAGACACACTCTATGGCTTTCATTCGTCTCTGGTATTTCTTTCGTAATTGCCGCGATTCGTAGATGGTCATTGAAATCCATAGGGATTGAGAAGGAGCTGAGGAAGCAGTGGATAAGTTAAAGCACTTTGAAAAATGTTCACATTGATATCTAACATTGCGATCTTAGATACATGTGCGCGAATTTCTCAAGGGCTTCATAGAATTTTCAGCTTGGCAGCGCTGGTTAACTAACCGCATTTGCAATATCAAATCCCTTTCGTAAACTGCAGAGTAGATCGATGGGAGAATTCCAATCGCAAAATAAAGATTACAATTTTATTGATTGTAAATTTGTCAAAATCATGAGAAAATAATAAGCTACTGGAGGATTAGCTATACAAAGAAACTTAATTATCAGCAAGAAAAGTATCTTTAAAAATATATACCTATATGTATATATGATAAATATGTGTTATTTAATAAATTTAGATATAATTATTTAATTTAACTTTTTAAGAATTCAGCCTAATGTGTTAATTAAAGTTGTTCAATTTTCGTAAAAGATTTAATTCAAGAATTAATTATTAAAGCTCGTTTAGATCGCTCAGAAAATTAGAGAGAGACAGAAAAATATAAACAAGGGAAATTGAGTCTATTTGCGAAACCAGTCGTGATTTTCAAAATAAAAAAAAAATAATCTTCCATCTAGGTCACGTTAATATTCGATTATTTAACGTATGCTCTCAATCAATTCCGAATTGGCGCGCGCAATTTGATTTACACGGTGAATAATTGTAAACGTATTGTCCAGCATTGTCAATGAGCACTCGTGCAATCATCTCTCTCGTTCGCCTCAACTTCACGTTGAAGAGAGAAAGAGAGGACGATAGAAGGAGTACCTTTCCACTCGATGGAGCAAAGATTTAGGTGAAGCGAAGCTGAAACCGTCGGTGTTGAAGATCTTTAAAAGCTTGCACTCACTCAGAAGTGCCGCGAAAAAAGCGTGCGGTGGGAAACTGCGAAACCACGGAAGAGAGACAGAGAGAAGGAGAGCTGATTTTATTCGTCCAGAGAAGTTAGCCTGAATTTATCTACCATCCATTAAGCTCGGCTTGAAGAACTATCCTCTCGCGATTTCCGGGAAACGGAAAAGAATGCGGCATCGCGCAGGATTATCCATTTACCGTGCGATTCCTGACTGTTTGAAGTCTACACAGTAATACAGAGACCGTATCGTAATTTGTATTTGTCTGTTCAAGTGTATGGCACGTTATGCTTGAATGCGTAGCATGTATGGGTGCTAATGAGCGACGTATTTAATCATTTTGAAAAGATAGCGGGAGTACAAAGGATGACATATATAGATTATTAATCATCTCGCCCTCTAAAGGTAATAATTAAATTAGCTTTGAAAAAGCGTTCCATGCCCAAGGTTTGACTTTAATAAGAAAAAATTGACCTGCGCGGTATGTACCGGTGATGTAAAACACTACGTCAAGCTTTTTATTTTCTTATATTTTAATATTTATATAACAGAGTGTGGACAAAACCTATCGCACAATTGGATGCGGGATGATTCTTTGTACAAAAATAAGTTAAAAATACAAGATAAACTTTTTTCGCCCGAAGCTTTGTTTCCGAGAAAATCAAATTTGAAAACTATATACACACATACACACACACACACACACACGCGCGCGCGCGCGCGCGCGCGCGTATATACGCGTGTACTTAATGAGAATACGGTTTGTGGAAAGATATTATAAACGTTGTCACGTTTACATCCTGCGATTTCGCGAGTAGCAGGATTAAAGAAAATGTAATAAATAATAAAATTTTATTTATTTTATTAAGAGAGAAATTACTTGCAACAAAGAAAAATATCATCCGAATAATTATAAACGATAGTGTATCTATATCCATGACTATTGCCACTGTATTACGTTTTAACTTTTATTGCTATCTTTTGACAGAAATCTTTTGAATGAATTCAAAAACTGAATTCTAGAAATAGAATAGTAGGTACAGCATCAAAATCATCAAATACTCCAAAAAATTATATAATCGAGTAAAAAACTTCCAGGGAAAAAAATTGCTTTTTCTTAAGTTTCTTATTCAAAGTTTTTTTTCGACCATTTTCATCTTTACGTTGATCTCCCACTGAGAGAAAAATGTTTGGTATTAACTGTAATGATATTACCAACCATAACAGATATAGTTGTCAAAATATAATTGTAAAATTATAGTCACTTGAAAAATCATTTTTATGATAATTTCAGCTATAATTATAACTATAATTATAGTCATTTTCGTTATATATATATATATTTTTGTTGCTAGAACTATACACATAGTTATTGTTATTATTATTATTATAGCAGTAATAATCATAATTTTATTTTATATTTATAATAATAATACAACAATTATAATAATAAATAATTATAGTTACAAATACCAAACAATTTTCTCTCAGTGCCCATTGAGTAAAATTGTAATTTAGCACTCGGAATACACAGATCTCTATTATCTTTACTACTATTAGTAATATATCTAAGATTGCAATTGCAATCATGTCACACAGAAGTTCCTGAATACCCAATCGAACACGACTCCGGATCGCACGAGATTTAATAGCAGCAAATGACGACCGAATCGGTTGTTCTTCGTGTTCACTGTGTAAACCACGTGTTTACGCGCTTTCGGAAAATTAATTTTCGAAGTCCTGCCAAGCGTGAGAAGGATAGAACCTCCCTCGTTTGCGCGAAAGCTGTTCTACACGCCGGGTATAAACTGTTCTTCGCGTCCACCTCTTCGCGGCTTCTCGCGATTTCAATTTCCTTTTTACATTGTTCCGCGCCGGTTTCGCGTGATGAGATTCGATCGCGTTCATAGCAAGAACCCAACCGTGTGCCCTTACGTGCCATTACGTTGCGCTTGCATGTGATGCACCGAGAGAATTGGTTGTTGCAATACTGGTTTGACCTCGACTTTCCGTGTTTCCGCATGCGGTCCATTTCACATCGATATATCTGTGATATGAGTTTTAATGCAATAACATAGGACACATGATATCAACAGAATGGCTTTCATTTTAAGTTAGATTTTTCATATATACAATGTATATTTATTTTGACATTTGTATAATATTTTTCAGTAGGAAAATATTATGTACATGTCAAAATAAAATATATTTTAAAATAATAAAAATATAATAAACTCACAGCGCGATTTTCTACATTTTTTTTAAATAATAAAATACGATCTACGAAAAGAGTAAGAATGAATTGAAAATTTTAGTTAAATATGTCTTTTAAAGTTAATATTTATAATTGTTACATGACCTCGTTCGTGAAAAACCGAATTCAGAATATCCCATATTTTAAGAGAGAAAAATGGTTTAATAATTATTTTAATTAAGAGATCAAAATTAAACATCGAAATAATTAGCATTGCAAAATAATTGTAACTTTTAAAAAATTGTTTATGTGAAATATTCCGCAATATTTCTTGCGCGATAAGAATTATCAGAGTCTAAGTTATTGAATGTCTCTATTTCAATTGATAAAGTTAAATGATCAATAGATGAATAAATGAATAGATTATGAAAATTAAAATAAAATTGGCTTTTT
>NW_017259208.1:170669-174155 GCF_001594045.1 Atta colombica | reverse complement strand
ATGTTTGTATTAAATAAATAAATTAATATTTTCTGTTTATTTTGTATTTATTTGCAAACCTTTTATCTCTAAAAATATCTTTAATTGTTGCTTTCTTATATTATTTTATATATTTAATCTTGGAAAGATTAAACGCAGATTTTAATTTTTATTAAACTAGTAAATATTCAAAAAGAAGAAAATAAAAGAAAATAACTAAATTAGCAATTTTTCCTACAATATCTTATATCATTTATCATTTTATCATTTTATATAAATAATATGCAGAAGAGTAAATAAATTTGAACAATCCTTTTATAATCTCCATTATTTTGAGAGATAATTCTTGTACGAATATCACAAGATAAAATTTAACAATAATTTTATATTCTAAAAATGTATTAGTTCTTCTACTTTATTTGTTTCATGTTACTTCATGTTTCTTTATTTTACAGTAATTATCACAGGAAACATAAAATCGATAATTAAATTCATTATAATCTGCTTAACATAAAAATTCATAATAGAAAATTAATTAAATAAATTACTAATTTATTATAACTTCACGATGTTCTTAATTACACTTCTTGAAAATCTTATTATACTTAACATAAAATGTTCATAATTCAACAGTTATATTTCATAATATTTAAGATTAAATATTTATCTGTCTTTTATAATTTCTATCAATGTTTAATTTTAATCTCGATTCAACTAACTAGTTTTAAGAATTAGAAAAAGATGAAGAGTAAGTTGAACTGAGGTTAAAGTTAATCTACAGTAAAAACGAGCTTTAGACAGATCAACAGAAGCTATCCATTCCAAGAACTTTGTAAAATGTTTATATTTATATTTATTGATATTCTTATCTATGTATATTACTTTAATGTAATTATTTTATACATTTATCATCTATGATTTTATATTTACACTTGTAAACATGTATTTACTTGTAAACATATTCTATATATGTTTTATATAATTTTCATAGAGATCTTTTAATAAAACAAAAAATTATTTATTTATCTCATTAATTACTCGATATGTGTGTGATTGCTCCTCCTGTCAAATTCTTCGTTGTATTCGTACAAAGCGTAACACGAAACACGATTAATTATCGCGCGTACCATGCAATAGGATAATCTCAGATCATTTCGAACAGTTCTGACGTTTTATTTCATTATACATGATGTGCGAATTTTACTTTTGTATACATTGCGATGAAATTCCATTGGAACGCAATCGCAAAAATAACACAAAAAAATATAAAGTTTTATAATTAGAATATTAATGTAACGAGCGAAATTTCAAGCGGCGGTGACTTTGTAACAAATTGTAAATGAAATTTACGTTACGTAATTAACAAATGTTACATTACAAACATAATTACGAAATGATAACTTATTAATTAAAGGTATCCCGACATCGTTCAATTCAGAAAAGACCATTTCATACATTGTAATATTCCATTTATAAATGAAAAGTTGAAAAAAGATATTTGCATTTCTAATAGCGTATGGTACCGTTTAATAAATTTCTTTCTTTCTTTAAAAACATAAAATAAACCATTTAAAAATTGTACTGAGCGCGTGGTACATTTTACACAAATTCAATAAAATATAAAATATATGTATTGTTAATAAACGATCAAATCTAATATCGTTATAGAATTTATTACCATATGCGCGCATATAAAATATATTGTATTAGAATAATTTGTAATTCTCTCTATCGCGCTAAGCGAAATGAATAAATCGTACGAAATACTCGCTTCAATAAATAGTCAGCCCATTTACAATCGTTAACCGTGGGAATTAATTAAATGCGTGGGCTAATAGCTCGCGGGAAAATAATAGTCTTTGTCGTCTTGTGATATTTGGACGCGATCGCATTTTGATGTGTAATGCGACAACAAACGAAGCGACTTGCTCAGCTGCCGACTCGAGTCTCACCGAGTGAATGGTAACAAGGAGTGCAGTAGTCTTGTGTATACCGTAACGCGTCCAAAACAAATACCAAGACCATACGACAGTTTTGCTTATACGAAGTATGTTGTTCCACGAAATACCTATATACAGGTGCAACGAAATAACTCCCCGAATATTCTGTTCCTTGTATTTTCCCATCATCCTTTTCGTTACCGACTCATTAGTGTCGTCTGAGACAACGGTGAATTTTGAAAGAATGTTTTGAATGAAAATATCGTTACTTGAATTCTAATTCTTTATGGAAAAATTCTATGAAATTTTACAGCAGTAATTGTTTCTCGCGATCAAGTGAATATATTGTCAGTTGATTTCTGATTGCGAAACCGTCTGTATTTCAAGATAAAACTTTATTCTAAATAGTTCAATTTGTCTTTAATATGAATTTTATGTAACGATTATAAATACAGGCTTTAGAGAACAGCTTCAAAATATATGTGGACTGGAGCAATTATTGTGAATGCTAGAAATTATTTTGCATAATGCTATTTTTTTAAATAATAATTATATAATTTTACAAATAAAAAGTTCAAGGAAGAACGTTATGATGGTGCAACTTGCAAGTCGTCCAATCTAAATATAAAATTGTTTCTAAAATGAACTTTTTACAGAGAGAACGATTTTGCTAAATATTAAAAAATTTATCTAAACATCTGGTCTAAAATAATTTTGTTAGACAATTAAAATAATTATATAGAATAAAAAAAAACTGTTTGAATGTCAAAACTTTTTACAGCAGTTTTCTATATAGTTATTTTGACAGTCTAAAATTATTTTAGATGTATCTGTATCTGTATCTAGTTAAATTTTTAAATATTTTAATAAAATCATCATTTCCATAATAAATATACGTTTTTTTTTAAACAAATGTCATGGAATATAAAGATTTATGTGATACTTTTTACTAAAATAAAAAACAAATGATATTCTTCTGCACAATAGGAAACAATTTTCTTGGTACAGATACATATCGCAAAGCATCAGTGCTGCAGGGTTTAGACGCAAAATGACGTTTTATATTTTTATTTATTTATTTACTGTAACGTTTACTATCAGGATCTCGAAAAGGCAGAAATATAAATCTCCCAGAAAGAAAAATTGCTTTAATCTTGCTATAAACGCATATTGCACGCTTTATGAGTAAAGATTACTGAAAGTTGTACTCGTTTTTACATACAAATGCCAAAGGTACGTCTATAGGTGCGTTCCGTTTCACGCATGATGCGCATAATGTATCATTTTATCCTTGTTGTTTACTGAATATTAAAGAAAGATAAAAATGATCACATCATGCGTGAAATGAAACACAATCTATATTACAAGATATGGTTCAAGAATACTAAAGCATTTACATAAAATAGAGTCGGGCGCGGATGCTGAGAGATAAACAGATCAATGCACGGAAGCGTTTATGGCATTTGGTAATCGCCGAGCTTTAACTTTGAAAATAATTCCGCTCGTTTAAACGTATTAAACAACAGATTTGTTCGACAACGCGCGAAATTGCATGTGCCGCTGCAAC
>NW_017259208.1:150128-170569 GCF_001594045.1 Atta colombica | reverse complement strand
TTTTTTTTTTTTTTTTTTTTTTTTTTTTTTTTTTTTTTTTTTTTTTACGTAGTGACGTTTTCCGCGTCGATGTTCTGCAAAAGCCTGCTACGTGATTTACGGAACAAATACACCAGAATATTCATCAAGGTACAGAACAATTTGAATTTGCGGGGCTACAGCGAAAAAGCATTTGAAGTGTCGTAACTTAATAAGCGGTTACTCACGAACACGCGCGATCATTGTACGAATGATGCAGTTATGTCACATGCACTCTACGAGACTATTCAATAAAATCTAACGCATCCTCCATTTACGAGATTTCGTAAATGAATGAACACGAGTGCGCGGCTAACTAATTACAATGATCCAATAAAGCTCAGAAGTTAATCCCAAAGTATTAACCCTTTTCTTGCAGAGCCAGTTAAGTAATATTATTAAGTAACGCAAGTTCCGTGCATATTTTAAACAAAGAGATTTCAAATAGTCCTGCGAGATTTCAGATGTACTCGGATCAAAAAGACTTCGAGATCACAAGATCCAAGCGATGAATATTTCGTGCATAACTTCATATTACCAAGAACACGGAATGTCTTGAGCAGTTTGTACTAACTAAAACAAAACGAGCTTAACAATTCTTTTATGAGCCGTTACTTTAATGAGACTTTGATTCGATCGTAGAAAACGATTAGTGAAATTCAAGATTATAAAGAGCAAAATATTCAGAAAAATTTATGATAAAGTGTCCTAAATGAAACTCAAATTTTTGTGTTAATTTAACATAAGGTGAACATGCTAGAAAGTAATACAAATACTATAAATTAAATTAATTCAAAAATACATTAATAAAATTAAATTAAATTAACGCAAAAAATTAACACAGAAACGCAATATTGACTAGAAATGCAAGAAAAAACGATATTTTTGACTTCGGAGAAAAATAATATCAAGTAAAAAACTAGTTTTTTACTGTAAAAAATGATACTTTTTATCAAATTACATAAAATTCATAAAAAACATAGAATTCATGTTAAATATGTAAAAGAAGAAATAGAAAATTTTTCTTGTTATTTTTAATATTTTTGTCTTTATAATTTTAAACTGAAGCGGAAATATATATATTATTGACTATTGTAGTTCTTGATGAATTGATAATAGGTTAATAGATCTGTTTGCGCTGCCTGCACTCTTTGCATTCAGCATCTGTGCTTTCTTTTTTTTCAACGAATCTATTTTTCTAATCATATTACTTCTAATCATATTAATCATATTTTCTAATCATATTATTAAGTGCAAAAATTTTGGGAGATTTCAAGCAATGAAGGAAAAAAAATTTAATTTCCGAGTTTTTTACCCTAAAATTCTAGTACTTTTCGTTTACATCTCCAATATTGACTAGAATTTATATTTTAAAAAAACATTATTTTCGTATTATTTATCCTTTCTCATAAATTGTGTTATTTTAACACTAAAAAATATTGAATATCAATTTACATACAAAACGTTAAAGTCACACAATCAGATTATGTTAAAATTAACGTTCAAATCTTAAAAATTCAATATAAAATTTTTATAAGGACTTGAGTGAACCATTTCTAACGTAAATTTTTGTTAAAACGGGATTTGCTAAGAAATCCAAGAACTCTCTTTCGAAGACAAATCCTACGCCTGCATTTCCGGGACATCTTGCTATACGTGTACCTATATATGCGAGGCGATGTGTGCGACGTCGCTCTGAATGCCAATATCCCGAAAATTCGATAATTCGCTTCCATTTTCGGCGATTCCTGTGCCAATGATTTACATGTGTGCGCTCGTGCGTCCTCGCGCATATATGCGCGCTCATACGAAGCTGACATTCGCGTGTAGACCGATACCACTGAGGCTTAACCACAGGTTACAAACCTTAATCGTTCCCCCTGCACGGCACCCTTCTCGTCTCATTAATGAAATGTATGGCCCAAATTCAGCAACCGCGAACGCGGGCTCTACGACGTGGCGATTTGCTCTAAGCTTGTGTAATCGAACGTTCCTTCGCCTTATTATATCTGAACGTTGAATTTACCTTAATTCATCTCGAGTAGATCGATGGGCTAATAACGGAGAATATATGCGTGACATGTGATACCTAATTGCTGTCGGGATCAGAAAACGAATTTATCTTCGATAAGTTAGAAACTGATAAGTTAGAACCTCTACTTCAGCAATAATTTATGTTACGTTAATATTTGCCTAATTACATTTTAAAGTTATAAAATATAAAAGATGTAGAAAATTATCAGATATAGATTTTAAAATCAATCTGAAATGTTGAATGTTATAATATTATCCCTATGGAATTGACAATGATTCTATTGGACCCGTTCAATTATAAATCTCTTTGTAAAAAAACGTCAAATTTAATTTTTTTTGTATTATATCCGCAAAATTTGATTATTCAAATTAAAATATAAGTATATGGTATTCATTCTCTTTTTTATACGAGTTATATCGTTTTGTTTCCTTGAAATTAATAGTGTCTTTTAATTAATATTTAAATTAAACAGATTTTACGGCATCAGTAACCGTAGTTTTTTTTTTGCAACAGCTCCAGAGAATTAAAAAAAAATAGTTATAAAAAATGGCGTCCCAAGGTTTTTATTGAATAAAAATTCAAATTTCAAATATTTATATTAAAAAAATTACAATTTATCTAAATTGTAATTTATAAAAACAATTTAATAAAGTTACAATTTTACAATATCTAGTTTATAAGGTAATATTTTTAATATATCACTACTAGAACTTTCATGTGACAAGAACAAACGAAAAGAGAAATTAACACGTTAAAAGACACGTACATCTTGACAGCAAAAATATATTGCAACGTATCGTTATTTTTATCTTAGTAAATGATAGATCTTCGCGTGACTTTCAAGAGGTATTGCACAAAACGTTCGCAGAAGATTTATGTGCATGTAACAATTCGCGAACAGCTTAGATTTATATAGATCCCAGAGGACATGGGAGCGCGTTTCCATCCTCAATATTGTCACCGGAAAAACGGTGTCCCGATAATATACCGATGGACTCTGCGTATCTCCGTTTCCTCCGGCCAGCCCATTAACGAATGCTTCCGGGATGATAACATCCCGAAATACTAACACGCCGATATATATCGACCGCATAGTATTAGGATCAATTTCTGCCGTAAGCTAATGATTTACGATGGCGGTTAATGATTTGCTAATTTGCAAACATTCATGCAAATTAACAACGTTTCAAACAATATATCGCACATAAATTCTACATGTCAAATATATACGTTTTACTTTTTCTACGAGATTAATATTCATTTGCGTCAGACAAAATTTGTCCAATACAAATGAATATTAATTTAAAGCATCATTCAGTGCGTAATCATATTTTACTGAAAGCGTAAATATTTGCAAAGCGAGATGACCGGTGATATTACAATATGCTAAGATTAGAAATTATTGTGATTGATCCGATGACTTGTTATCTGATTATTAATTTCGTTATTACTAATTCCACGCGTATCATCGGGAAGGCAATTATTTTAGACAGCGTGAAATATTATTCCTATCATAATTCTCTCCTTTTCCTCTGCGCTTTGCCCTCTTTGCCCCTCGCTATTCTTCTTCGTAATCTTCCACGGTGCATATTATAAGACGATCCACGTGCGAATGATCGTGACATCCGCTGCACCTAACTAAAATCGATTGCAACGGCACCGTACATCGTTTCATTAACCCGATATCAGGAGCGGATGAATAAAAAGGATCGGTTGAGGTTGATAGAATCCCAGGCGCCGCTCCGTGAGCGCGTAATGGTAATTTATGGCAGTAGCTAATTGCCTTTACCTTCTTTTCGTGCGAACATCCCCCGAGACGATATTTTAATGACTATAAGTTCCCAGTTGAATCACGAATTTAGGCATCGTCGTACATTTTTCGTGTTCGCGCGTGCGAGACGCAAATGTCGGTTCTTCCTCGGTCGACCAGAAACCGATTTCTCTCCTTTTAGTGAGAAATGAATTACCAGCGCGATGGTGGCGTTCTGCTCGGTGGCACCACGATGGCCAACCGGATGGTAAAATACATAGGCGACATGGATCCTGCGGTGATCCCGCTACCAACCCGTGATGGCATAGTCGAGTTAACATGTTCACGACGAGATGTGGTTTAGTAAGTGTAAAGCGATGTTCAAAAATGTGAGTGACAAACTTTGCGGTGCGCCACAATTAGACGGCATACATCACATCTAAGTGCGTTGCTATGTAATTTGGTAAATTTATTTGCATGCGTAAGATACGTCAAAGCTCATATCTCTAAAATCATTGTAATCTATGTATATTTAGAATTTCGATATAATTGACAGAATGTTGTATTTTTATTATGTATTTTGTTTTATTATATATTTTGTATTATATTTCTTGTAGAGATCTTGATCAATTTAATTGCAATCAATTTATATTTAAATATTACATTTGAATCATTATAACAATTCGGAGTTAAAATGTTTTGTGACTTTCGTGTTTCATGACTGTACATTGCCTTTTTCAATTGTCTTTCTCAATTAATTCAAGTAGAATGTGCTTAAGAAAAACATAGATTTAATCTATGAAATGGAAATGACAACCGCTAAAGCTTACAATAAGGATCATCATTCTGTACCTCTGTACGTAAAGCATGGATATAAATCTTTGGTTACCCTGATATACGACAGTAGCGTACGGTGAGAAGCGAAACCGCAAACCAGCTCGTATATATCATTCAAATATGACATTGGTCGTAAACGTGTTGATCTTGCCTTTGACTACGCTTGTAAAGTTTAATGATTACGTTTCCATTCGATTGTCTCCTATCGCTAGAGGGTGATACTTTGTGAATAATTCATCTGATAAGTCTATAATGATAGACGTAGCGCGAATTATGTCACTCACTAACTTTGAAAGGGTTAAGCCTGCTAAGATTGCCTCTCATGATATGCATATTACAACGGAATCATTTATGACATAATTCGGCAGACAATCTGGTTCATACAAGATAGTTTAATTTTGTTATCTGTATTTATAAACAAAGTGTGAATTTAATATTTGTTTCACTATACAAACATCATTTGTACGAATAATTTATTCGAATAGCGGCACTTAAATATAATTCTTTGTAAAAAAAAATTGTCTTTTTTAGTCTAACTGCTGCTAACAAAAGAGTAGTTAACAACGAATCGATAGATTGTACTGTAAGAGACAGTCATTGAGATACACCGAATGCACCGGAATAGTTTTATCGAATCTTACGCTTCGAGATTCGCACGAAAAAAGAGAACACACCGACCGATAATTCACCGTATTCATTGTACTCTATTGGCATAGTACACCCGTAAATGAATAGAGGCGAAAATACGCTGCGTCCCAACGCCGCCTGAAACACGCGAAAGAATAAAAATTCAATCCGGTTTTTTCCATACTTGATGAATTCCGCGTTTGACTGGCGCTTGCTTTGTACACAGGAACTGAAGGTTCGTTCGATGGTGAAATGCATTTCTGCTTTTTCGTGTAGCAATTTCTCGGATCGTGTATTTATCAATTATAGTTTTATGTACGTACAAGTGATAAATAAAATTTATATTTTATAATTTATATTTTATAATACTATTCGTATTTAATTATAAAGAAAGACGTAAGCGCTAAAAATGCTTAAGATGAAGAAAAAACAAAAAAGCAGCATATAATTAATAATCTCGAATAATCTTGAATTATCTTTTTTCTAGAAAAATTTTAATTTATGCATGAAACTTTGTTATCAAAATGTTTAATATTGACGTTCAAAGGATAGTAAAAATAATAACGTTACATTTTTTTTAATTTCTCGTTATTAAAAGTGTAAGAAAGAGAGAAAGTCTATAATTAATCTTCTTTTAAGACGGTGTAAAATATTACGTTAATATAACTTTAAATTATATGATTTACATTTTAAAACTTTGGTTATACGCGCAAGATTTTTTTTTTTAGAATATAGGCCAACGTGAAATAATTCATTGCGTTTTTCAAAATAGCAAATTTTCTACTACCAGACCACATGCGCGGATATCGATGCGATTAATAAGAGAAACCTTCAACTAAAATAGCTTTCAACAGAGTTGAGGGATTACGGAACCCAATAAGGCGGAAAGTTGTGAAAAATTCAGACGCGACATTCGCGGACAAAAGCCCGCATTAAATGTGAGATGCTGTTTCCTTTTTGTCTTTTATAATAGGAACTGCATTTTTCTGTAGTCTTTATAAAGCCACGCGCGGTTATTGTATTATTACACAATGTATAATAATGCGTGCATTAACGTATGCAATCGCGTGCAATTTTGATGTGCCGGCATTTTTTTCGTTAAAATCTTCAATAATACGGTCGTCTGTTTACAAAGTTAAAGTAGAAAGATTCTCTAAAACACAAATTTTTTAGTATTTTAGTAAGACGAATAAATAACAATTAAAAAAATATTCTACATCGATTTTCTATACCCAGTATTGATTTACATCCTGGCCGTAAATTTACGTAGTTAGTACGTACTAGATGTTGTTCCGCTATATCATAGAAGATGCTATGTTATAGAAGATAGCACGTTGTGTACACATGAGTACATGAGGTCTTCAGCTCATATTCCCATCTCGGATTTAACGCCAGACGTGGTTGCGCGGCTCTGCTGGATGCAAACGAAAGTTTAGAATCGGGGATATTTGACGCTAAATGCACAACGAGAACACAGAGATTATGTATATTTTCCCGACCTGAATATGCTGTTCCGTATGATAACATCACGACGGATTTGGGTGAAAATTTTGACCAGCGAGCGCTTGTTTATTTATAGCATGATACGAGCGCAGAGATGGTGCATTGTTTAAGCACAGTCGATTAAGCACAGTCCGCCATCAGAACACTCCTATAATGAATCGATTCGAGAGACTCATCGTATGCAAGATTGTCATAGCAAAGATTGTATACAGCATTCATCGAACGAAACCAATAACTGTCCCAACTGATTGTCAATGAAATCATACAAGATTGTGTTTCGCATATTAAGAGAGGGTTTCCTCGTATTAATTACGCCGAAAATTAACTCCGCCGGTTTATTTGTGAAATTCGTAATTAGCGCAATATATCCCACGTGCACGATGAAACGAATCCCATTCATACAAACGAGAATGTAATTTGTTCCATTGAACAGTAAGAGCAGTCGTCATGTTCATAAAAATAAAAAAAAAAATTAAAGGAAAAGAAAGGGAAAAATCAAGAAACATTTTTCCGTAATAATAACAGACGACAGATTTCCAGTCTAGTTAATTTGATCCTCTGCGCGCGCGCGCGTGTATGCGTGCGTGCGTGCGTGTGTGTGTGTGTGTGTGTGTGTGTGTGTGTGTGTGTGTGTGTGTGTGTGTGTGTGTGTGTGTGTGTGTGTGTGTGTGTGTGTATTCGTTATTTTGATTACGTTCATGAAGCCTGCTGTTTGCAGAACGTAAAACTCGGTCAACAGTGCAACAGGAGAAAACGGGTAATAAAAAACGTACGAATCGTAAAATGTCATCCTGAAAATTTTGGAGGATGTTATATATGCGTGTAAATATCTTTGCAAAATATGCAACCTAACTATATAATAACTGAAACTATATAATAATTAATATCATACATAACGCAAATTTAACCCATTTTCAATAATGTAGTGAAATAAGCTCGTGCAAATAAATAATAGAATCAGCTGTTCTTTAGCTAATTTCGATTTAGATTTTGACATTTAATGATATAGTTAAATCACGTAATTAAATAGTTAAACAGTTAAAATCATGTGACGTTCAATTCTTTTTTATATTTTATACTCAAATTATAATAAATGAATTTAATGTATATTAATAAAGTAATTTGTAACGCGTTTATTTGAAAAAACCGTTTTGTTTATAAAAAATTAAGAAAGAAAGAGAGACAAAGAAAAAATAAAATGTCAAATAATCATGCGCGACAGGATACACTTTTGCATTTCATTCGACTGACATGTTAATTGCATTGTGTCAAGTATAAGTAAATATTATAATTTCAGAAAAATTCGTTTTTTCTCTCCTTTTCCTTTTCAGCTCTGAAAAATTAATAACGGAGGTATTATCGTTTTTATTAGCCCATTATTCTTGTAATTTTAATTTTAATACCTCACAAAACATGTTTTTTTATCATATCGCGCGAAGAATGAAAACCTGAATATATCTATAATATCCAATATAAATTTATTTTAATTATAGACAATATTGTTTTCAGGCACGTGCCTATATTTAGATTAAGCTACAATGTTGAGTAGAAATATATATTGTGTTCTTATTAATTATTAATAATAAATTAATAAGATAAAATAAGAAGCGAGACAAGAAGTTTTCATCTATAAGATAAAATGAGAGACTTGTAAACCTTTGTAGATTAAAGGACATAATAAATTTGTATCCCACCTTATAATAATGATACAGTGAAATATTAGGTGTAGTAAAAAGAAATCCATTATTTTTGCATGAAATTGAATGGAAAAATAATGGATTTCTTTTTACTACACCTAATATATAGCACGCATAAATTTAATTTTTTAATGTTTTATTGCGAAATAAAATTTTTTTCTATGTATTTTTCAATTTGCTGATTGAGTTACGGTCTGTAATTCTTGGATTACACTTTAATGTTAATTTTGTTCATTATAATTAGATTTGAAATAAACTTGTAAAAACTTTGCATACCATATAAAAATTAACGGCTTTCATCTCGAAAGGAAAAAGAAAATAAAATGAAAAGGGTCACATATGTGGATATAAGATGACTGGACTTGGTTAATCGCGGCATCATATACACGACAATAAATTTATTTCGTCGTCCAAAGACGTACTTTATCGTTATTTGTAATCGAATACACACGTTCGTGGAAATACCGCCACAAATCACATTCGTGAGACATCCGCGAGAAAACGATCTTCTACCGTCTGACAAATAAATATAATAACCGTGATACACTTTCCTGGAAAATGTACAATAATATCTCGGTAGTTTTCTCTGCAGTATCAAAATTTGCTTTCGTAAGAAGATGACGAAAAAGGATTTACTTTGTAAATAAACTCGTTTCACGTAAGATTAACCAGCATAATACTAGAGCTACTACAACTCTTCGAAAATGAGCTGAAAATATTATCATCATATTCTGAACTGACAAAGGCAAACTTTAAGGAAAAATGTAATTTGTAACTACATCGCATGACGCATAACGCAAATTTAACCCATTTTCAATAACGTAGTGAAATCAATTCGTGCAAATAAATAATAGAATCAGCTGTTCTTTAGCTAATTCTAATTTCGGTTTAGATTTTGATATTTAGTGGTATAGTTAAATCAGTGATATAGTTTAATTAAATAGTTTAATTAAAACAGTTAAAATCATGTGACGTTTATTTATATTTTATGCTCAAATTATAATAAATGAATTTAATGTACATTAATATTAATCCTCAGATTAATATATACAGAAAATAATACACATTGAAAAAAAAATGGTGTATCAACAACATGATTTTAAGTGAAAATTGTTGTTCATTCAACAACAGTATTAATAAAAGAAATACAATTTTATTAAAACAAGGGCGTGACATATTTGTTTTATTAATAGAGTTATAAATTGACAAAATTAAATCAATGCTGCTGATAAAATTTTTTTTTTCAATATTAAAATAAATACTTTTTTATTATTGACTGTTAAATATTACTTACATATTCGTATATAACTGCAGGAGAGATGTATTTAATACAAATTCCCTTAATCTCGCATATCATAATCTCAAACGTCGAAAATCAGATCCAATTAGATTTAAACACCAAATATATCTTCAAATGCCAGAACGTTTCAATATTATGCTGTTATTTCAGGAACCGATGTGATGGCGGCGGGCCGACTGAAAGGGTTAAGGTTACGCTTGCCGTGAACTATGAATTATGGTTGTCAGCCAGGATGCGAGGAAGGAATTCGCTATCAGTCCGGTGAAATACGCGCACGGAGATGGAGACTGTGTTCACTAATTCATGGAGCGGCAGTAACCGTTGCTTCATATTTTGCATTCCATGAAAATGTATTCGTCTGTTTGAGCAGCCCAAAATGCGGCGCGGATGCATTGAAACATTTGTCGTATTTGCATGCATGTACACGGCACATACACACACATACACATCCCCCCCCACACACACACACACGCACGCACGCACGCACGAACACACGCACGCACGCACGAACACACGCACACACGAACACACGCGCGCACACACACACACACACACACACACATATACACACACTACGCGACAGCCGAACACAATATAAACATACGCAACCGTACGCTTTGCACGGTAGCCGAGATTTCATGTATATATGACATACGTCGGCTTTCTAGCCAATCCTACGCGATCAAACGCCGTCGCGCTTTATCGAGCTTCCGCCAATCCGCGGGATGCGCGAGTAAATTGATTATGCACCCAAATCGCCGTGATATGCGTGTGAAGGTCTCTTCCCTCCCTCCCTCACTCTCTCTTCCCCCCCGCCCCTCATCATTCACTCATTCCCGTTCTGAAGAGGAAATACCCGTATTTTGGTCTGATACGCGTTACGGATGCTCACACCTTTGCTTTCTCTGTTTTTCTGCGAGATAAGAGCCCATTCATCAATCCTTGATAGCAAAAAAGGGAGTCCGATGTGAGAAAGTAATTACTACGAAAAAACTACGTATATTGGAATGTCCTCTGGAAATTTAACAAACGTGTCTTTGAATGAGCTACGTGAAAAAAATTTGTTCGAAAATTTGTCCACGATTACCATACATTTCCTGAAATAATAATTTAGCAATTTCGAATGTAATAAAACGCGTGATAATTGTCACAGGCCATTAAACGAATTGAATTAAGTTGTAACGTAGTTACGAGTATTTAATAATTATATGTGTGTATGAACAGTTTTCAATTTTTTAATGATTCTTTTGTCAGAAAATAATGTGATTATTGAGATATTTTCGCATATTTTTCAATTCTTATTTATCAAAGAAATATGGAAAAATCAATATAAATAAATCAAAAATAAATATTTTTAAAGTACAAATATGATTGCTTAATAAATAAAATTAAAATGGGATAAGAAATTTTAAATTTGTTTTTTAGAATTATTCATTTTTTTATCAATGTTAAAGCTTCGCTTTTATGATTAAAAGAAAATTAATTTTGAAATTTTTGAAATAATTTCCTCGTATCACATATGTTAATGTACAGTATTAATATTAATTACTTTGTATTAAAATATGAATTCAGTGCGTAGAACATACGGTATTCTTTTGTTTTAAAAGTCGAACAATGAGAAATATTCATGATCAATTAATGGCATTTTACAGACATATTAGCTGGCATTTCACAAGAATACTTGTCATGATTTTACATAATATGTGTATTATAATTTCATGATTATAAACCAATTACTTGGTTAAAAAGTCATCAAATTATTACATTTTGTTAATCACGAAATTTTTGGCTTAATGAAATTACAAAAGAAATTGTCTTATATTTTTGTCATTTCCGACAAATAATAATCGCTATTTAAAAAAAAAAGAAAAAAAGAAATGCAGAAAAATATTTCGTTAAACAATACATTTCTTGTAAAACAATTAATTATAAACGCGCAACAACTTGAAATTAGAATGTGAATGATAACCGATTATTCGATAATTATTTTACATACTAAATGAGAAAGCAATTAACCTAAACTCCAATGCAGTAAATTGAACAAAATCACCGTGATAAAATTATTCAAGAGACATGATATTTGTATTTTAGTAGATTTATATACGACCAAAGCGAATGCCGATAACAAGAAAAAAAAAATACCGATCTCTATAATCCATTGCATCGTTCTTCGATACTGATATATTTTTGGTCGATTTCCGTGTGTCGCCTAGAAAGCGTTCCGACTAAACGAAGAAAAACCGCGCCAAGTTAAAATTATAATCCAAGCAATCGATTGATAATAACCTTGCACAAGCTAAAGCCATATTTAACACAAACACATTAAACAAGTGATAATTAGCTAGACATTATATTCCTTTTTAATGTACATTTCAACAATTATTGTCCTACGAAGGCAGTTATTTATATATGTATTATACATTAATGCAGACACGCATTAACGGTCAGCGCGCGTTCGACATCTAATAGTTTTTTTCGAACTCGAAATTCCGCCATGAATCGCGGCGCAAAAAGCGGCGTTCGTTAGACAAATCGCCACGGGGAACATCACTCACGCTCTTTACCTCTCGTGCCTTGCACGAGATCAATTCCACCTCCCGTCGCGAGCAAAAATTAATACACCCGAGAAATACTCTGGGCGCGTGAAAGGTAGGCGAGAGATTTAGCATAAATGTACCTCATAACTTACCTCTGTCAGATGAAAATTCTGTCGTCCGTGATGATTCTCAACCAATGACTCGGCGCGAGTAGTACTTATCGAACTTCCACTCCTCAAGCCTTCGAACCAGAAGTGAGAAAGAGAAAAGCGGAGTCCTCCGCGGACGACCTTGACTCCGGAATTCACTGGCAGCAACGGATGGCGATGGACGCGCACGGTTTTTCTACGCAATTTACGTTTTTGCGAGCCGCGCGACGCACCGTCCGCGTACGCGCCCGCGGCACAACCATAACGGTGCTGTGACGTGGGAGGGCGCGATCGCGTCGACGGGTACAGGTGGTTGCCCGACGAGGAAGTCCCGCGTCCGACAGAGGTGAGTGGAGGGGAGCGGTACGTTTCGCGAGGAAGCCGTGCGCGCGAGGTGTCTCAGCTCTTTTCTCTAATCGGCGGGAAAAATTGCGCGGCAAAACGACGAGGTTTCGCTGCGTCACGGCGCAACGCTGATCTCCCACGAACAACCGTTGCGATTAACTTGATAATAACGATAGCTCGATCGACTAGCCGGGACGAGAGCCGTCGCGCGACTGAAACACCTCTCTCTGCTCTCTTGCAGCATCCCTATCCCGCTATTCCCGCTCGCGCCCGCCCGACCGCCTGTTCGCCCCGCGGTACATCCGCACCCTCTGCCATACCCCGATGCGAGACTCCCTTTCAGCCTCTTCCAACCCCCGGTGTCCGTGATGGTATCCTCCCGCCTCTCCTCCTAGTTTACCTTCTTCCTCTACCGCTATTTCTCCTTTCACGTCACTCCGCCACGTCGCCTCGCTCTTCTCCTACTTTTCTTTTTCTTTTTCTCGTGCATGCCGTGTCCTGCAATTTTAGTAGATTGGCTCTAGTCTCTACTCTAGTCTCTTTTGCGCGATTACGGATTTTTAAGTATTCTATGTTGGTATTATCGAGGCATGGTATATTTTTGATAATTGATAATTCGTGATCTTTATTTGGATTCTCGTAATATTATCGAGATACCGATATTCGAAAGTCAATATCGAATGAAAGATACTGGCGCACTCGAGGCCTTGTATAAAATTTGCAAATAATTCTTTGCGGGAAATAATTTTAGAATGTGTTTTCATGATTCACGCGCAGTATTGTTTGTTATATCGATTTTTATTAATTCGTTATTTATCTCTTCTTCGAACTGTTACAAATGAGTCGCAATGTCGTGATGAGAATAAAGTGCGATCTTTTTTATTACTCATACAATAGTAATATCGATTGTTCTTTAAATATTAATTTATTGCCAGGGTTGGAAAGCTATACTTCATAAAAATGACGCATCATCGTTACTCGATATCATAATTTAAAAAAATAACGCATTACCGTAACTTTCTTATTTTTTTTTTGTTCTTTTTGTGATATTGAGATAAGATATTAGATTAAAGAGTTACGTTATTTAATAATCAAATGTATTAAATGTAACAATCAAAATTAAACTTAGTAAAATTAAGCTTGAAATATTAAAACTTTAAACTAGTCTCTGTACAAAAAATTTTCCTTTATATCAAACTTATCTAATAAACTTAAAATCTTCTATAATTCTTTATATTAACACTTTTATTTTTTAATATATGCTTACATTTAGGAATTTAAATTGTAATTCACAAACGCGCAGATTTTATTAAAAGTTTTTATTAAACATTGTTTCTAAACATTAATGTTATTATTAAAAAAACGTGCATTCTAGTGAAACAATGCTATTTATCGAATAAATATAAAGGATTAAAATAATGATAAAAGTTACAAGTAATTCATTGTCTCTCAACCCTGCTTACTGCCAGGTCGAAGGCAATTTGAATGACTGAAGGCCGCTCGTCCCTGTATTAAATTATAAAGTAAGAATGCGGTTACGGGAAAATTGGATTCGAGGATAAATTGAGGCATTCGAAAACTCGTCTCAAAGGAAAGTATGGTGATTAAATGTAACGCTAACTATCCCTCGGTGAGACTTAGACACGGATTGCGCCAACAGTAGGAATTAGTTCACGACCTGGCTTAACAATTCGGTCCTTCCTTAGCTGATGATTCCTGCCTACGATATAGACAGAGACGGAAAATCGGATTAGATTATCGATGTTGATTCGAGTCGGCTTTAGAAAAGAGTAAGTCGATATGTGAGTGTTGAAAAGTTGGAGTCGATCTTCCCAACTTAAAGTACAAGATACTTCAATTCCGCGATTCTAGTTCAGTCATCATTTTCTAAGAACTATGCTTATTAAGTGCAACTCTAACTAACCTCTAACGAGCGTGAGAATTAGACCGAGAATTATATCAACAGTAAGATTTTGTGCACGATTCGGTTTAATAATTCACTGTTTCTCTCTGTGATCCTATCCATGGTACAGACGAAGATGGAAAATTAAAATTAATTTACCAATATTTGTTCAAGTGAGCCTTAGGGAACAAGTGGAAGTGCGAGCGTAGTAGAGATAAAAAAAAACAGATTTTTTTTTTACTTTGGAGTGGAAAACTAGTTTTTTAGAATAAAAAAAAAAATCATAAAATCCTAAAAGAAGATGCAGAACTCATCGTTGTTAAAATAGACATTTAATGGCTGCGTTATTTCAGTATTTTTTAATATCTTTTGTCTTCATAATTTAAAATATCAAGGAAGAAACGTCTTTCTTTTTACATCGTTGCGATGTCTAACGTATTGATAAAGCCTTGGAAATCTAAGTGTTCCCATCGCCACTGACAATTAATCATTGTATTACATTTTAATTTTATAATTATTTTTATACAAAAATTTCTTTTGGATGAATGCAAAAACAGAATTTTAATACAATATTATAGCATCAAATGTTTTTCAAGAAAAATAGATATTCTAACAAAAAATTTGTAGAAGTAAAAAACTGGTTTTTTATTAAAAATTTTTACCTTTTTCAGTGATTTTTATCTGTAATGTATACAGGGAAGTAGAGATAGGAGAGAAAAGTCGGAACTTTTTAATTTAAAATACAGGATTCTTTTATCCTGCTATTCTACACTTCATTCGTCGTTCGTCGGAGAGGAAACATGATAATTAGATGCAACACTAACTACACCCTAGTGAACACGAGAGTTAGATCGAATTACGTCAACAGTAGGAATTAGTTTAGGACACTGCTTAACAATTCGCTCTTTCATCTACGTTATAGACGTAGATGGAAAATCGAGTAAACTTATCAGTATTTGTTCAAATGGCTCTTAGAGGGCGGATAGAAATGCGAGTGCATAAAGAAGTTAGGAATCAGACTTCCTAATTCAAAAGTACAGAATTCTTTTATTTCACGTTTTTACACTTCAATCGCCATTTCCAAAGAAATATGATGATTAGATGCAACGTTAACTATACCCTAGCGATCGCAAGAGTTAAACTGAGAATTGCGCCGACAGTATGGATTAATTCACGACCAGGCTTAACAATTCACTGCCCTCTCTCCCTAGGCCATGATCCTGCATATGATATAGGTAGACGCACATGGAAAATCGGATTATATTATCGACGTTGGTTCGGGCGATTTCGAAATGTGAGGTGTAGTTAGGGGAGCTTTCTAACTTAAAATACAGAATTCTTCCTCTCCGCAATTTCACTCACTATTTCCAGGTCGTCCATCTGTTTGCCTATCTAATAATGACCAAATTACTTTGTCAATTTATGCACACGGGATCTTCGCGGAAATGGAGTTTATCGAAATTTTATATTCTGAATTCGCTCTCTCTCTCTCTCTCTCTCTCTCTCTCTCTTTCTCTCGTCTTTTCCAGAAAGTAATGATAAAAATCTTAAGTTCTCTTTTTATCGCGCCACTGTCCGATTTAACGGAATATTATAGAATTTATTTTCTTATTGACGATGCGTTAGTCCATTAAGACTGTGCGAA
This sequence comes from Atta colombica, assembly GCF_001594045.1. Classification (NCBI taxonomy): domain Eukaryota; kingdom Metazoa; phylum Arthropoda; class Insecta; order Hymenoptera; family Formicidae; genus Atta; species Atta colombica. The sequence continues at coordinate 154,223 of NW_017259208.1, read as the reverse complement.
TGGTTCGCGAAAAGCAAACGCTCTTTTCCTTTTTCAAACTCTTTTCTTTTCTTTCCGTATAAAACTCAGTGGAACGCAAGTGCACTTTCTTGCACTCACCATGCGGTGTCAATCCAACTGCCGATTTCCATTCCGCGTTACGATAAATTCATGCTCCTCACGGATCCGTCTGCAAATAGCAATTCCGATACCGATACCGAATGGCGACATCGTCCAAAAAGAACTTGCAAAAGTAACGGGCACTTTATATGTCAAAGATATTTGCAACGTAATTTTTCCGTTCAAATTCTTCTCGCTCAAAGTTCACCTCATAATTCGGGGAACTGTGAGTTACACGACGACGACGACGACAATTGCAAATTTTAATTCTATTTATATGTTTACCTGTACGAGTCTCTCAGAGTTTCTTTCTTTTACGTTACTTCTTTTTAACAACTGTTTTTATTAGTACTTACCAGTGATAACAGACTGCTGCACTTCCCGACTACTAGGGCAGATATCACCCGCAAACTTTTCCCTTGTGCCTTGCGACTTGACTAAACCCTTAAAAATACTCCGTATGCCTGCCCGTGTAAAAAAGTGAGAGAACTTTTTCGTCGTATGTGTACTTAACGCGCAAATGTACGTTCTATCCCGATCGTGTCAAAAAAGCCACGCGGATGCGATCGATTTTTAAACAGCCAATAATGCTGCTCCTTTTTCTCATGTCGCGATGTATTGTTTGACCATATCGCGTGTGTAGTGTATTCAATACCTTACTGAGATATCGCTTCTGGACGCCGATCGATCCGATTTTGCAAACATCGAACGCAAATATTATGGACTTTCTAATAAACTAAGTCATAAGAAATTGATCAATCATAGTCGATTATCTTCTCACATATGACTGTGATCGATCCTTTTTATTACAATTTAAAGCTTAGATAATTTATATAAACCATCAAAACTCATTACATTTTATCATGGCCTCTAGATTGTGATGAACGTGATATAATTAACCTGATTAATAGAAATAGTTTTTCTTATCAACAAAACAAAAAGTTATAATGACATTATTCCTTATAGAAATGTAAGGCTCTCTCGCGCACAAGAACCCACATAGAACACGAGAGTCATTATAAAATCATAATATCAGGACGTTATTATGACGTCATTTGATACTTAAACGCATTACGTTACGCTAAGTACTGAATCGTAAACTGAAGCCTGTAAGACATAATAGTAAACTTACATCACGCACAAATTATAACATAATGTTTAATGTTACATTATGATTGTGTTTGTACGATGTAAAAGTTTAGTGTTAAAACGTACAAATTACTTTACGATCAATACTCAACGTAATATAACGCATTAGACATTCTTATTCGAATAACCTAATATTGATCAATTTAATAATAAAAAACAGAAATTAATTATTTATTTTAAGTATTGAAATTACTCTCTGTACTTTTAATACTCCATATAAGTAATTAATTACTGTTTTTCAGTATTAAATTGGCCAGTATTAGATTTCTGTAAAGGAAAGTGGCGTCAAAATGGCTCCAAAATAATTATTAAAAGTCACTTTTCGACTAGTCACCATTTATCTTAACGTCATTTTAACGTTATCGTGACTTGCTTAAATAGAAGTATAAAAAGTAATAATAGAAATTGTGAAAATAGCTTCCAAAATTCGACCTCGTCATTGTTGCTAATTTCTTTTTCTACATAAAAAATACATAATACTATACACTGAGAAAAAAATTTGTTCAATAAACTAAACGCATTTAGTTGTTTGCAGATTTGATTGATTCTACAAATTTTATTCATTTTCGAATTTAACCGTAGTCTGCTTAACAAACTATTCAATGTTAAGCAAATTACAGTTAAATACAAATTAAATAAAATTTGTTGAATTAATCAAATCTGCAAACAACTAAATGTGTTTAGTTGAAAAAATTTTTTTATTCAGTATACACAAGTAATAAATTACTTATTTCAAAAATTACTTATTTTAAATATTTTAAAAGTTCATATATCCGCAAACCCCATAAATCATTCTCTTAAAACTTTCTAAAATTAAATATATAATATAAATCATTCATAAAATGAACAATCATTACTATATATAATAAACCCAACCCTATAATACTCTCTCACAAACTCCGAATAATAAATCAAATAATTCTATTCTTATCTGTATAACAATATATATAATTATCGACATATTCACTACCAATGACTCAATCATTATTAATATAATTAATATATGTTTATATATTAATATATGAAATATATGTTTATAAATCAATAAGTTCATCACAAGCATCACATTTATTCAAAATATATTCTGAATCCCAATAAGTTTATAACTTCAATCAAGATTAGTAAATTAAAACAAACTTGATTTTTTTTTATTATATAAAATCACTTCTACGATCAATTTTATAATGTTCTTCAGAAGAAAATAAATTCTTGTGCATAATAATAAATTTCTCTAAAATTTGTAGTGAGTATATTATATTGTAGAAAATATTCTTTGTTAAAGATAACTCTTATTGAAAAGGAAGAAAAGTAAAGTGAGTATTCACTTTTCTCAGCAACATTTTTTTGTAGAAGAGTACATTTCACTTTTAGAAAAGATTATTTAAAATGCGTTGGTCAGAAAAACATTTTTTTTGAATTGATCTCGTTCAATCAAATTCGAGTCACACGAGAGCTCGAATTACCTATGTATGCTGTAGATTTTCTGGAAAATCTCGCAAGCCGAGTATTTCGAACACTTGTCCAAATGCCTCGCACGCTACATACCCGACATTGTGTCGATGAACTATTTTGATGATGGAAGAGCGGGCGCAAGATATGAGGTGCAGTCGCGTTCCCGTCGGGTGTATAGAATTTTAATTTTCAATATCGAGGTCGACCGTTCTCCGTTTACATTGTACGCTCTACCATGCCAGGGCTTCACCTCATGAACGCGTTCTCAGAGAAGACATTTATTTCGTCAACCTTCCACTGTGTTAGCATATATTTACAAATATAATGTTTCATAATGCACATCTCCTTTTTCATGGAAGACTTATTGTTAAACAATTCAGAGAGAGAGAGAGAGTATTAACATGTTGACCATCGATTATGTGAACTTGTATAGTTGGCAACATAATACTCGCTATGCATGATTTTATTTTTTCATGGAAAAAATGAAAATTTTATTGTGTTTGAAAAATAAATATAAATAACTCGAGAATAGAGAGTTATATAAGGTGATTTTTATATCCCAGCGAGAAAATGAAGCTCAGTTTTTCACAGTAGCTTTTTTTTTACTGATCAAGAATCTATTTTTATATTTCTTCTGATCTTTTTTTTTTTAAGAAAATATTGAATAAATTTATATAGATAATGTGTGATCTCAAATATTACCTAATAAATTATAGATTAATGATATATAACAATAATTAATAATAATAATTTTTAATTGAATGTAAAAAATATCCAGCTGAGTGCTTAAACTTAAATAATTATAATTATATTCTTGGTTTAAATAGCATATTAGAATAATATGCTAATATGAAAATAACATCAGGAACAAAATTACCTCATTATAAAATGACAAATAACATGTCAACATTGCCTAACAAATGAGTTTCGTATGTGTATCTTACAGTGTACATCAATTTTCATACTTATTACTGTGGATATCCATTTTCATAATTATAAGTAAGTAATGATAAAATATTTAATATGATTAAATAAGTCCATATTCTCATGAAAGACCCAACATATTAAGTAAGACAATGTTTATTTTACATTATTATTTAACACACATAATACGTTCTTCAAAATTTTATATTAAATATTGGTTTTTGCAAGCAGTAAAAAATTTCAATAGTATCGGTTATCTGTGACCATTAAAAGGTCAATCGCTGGTCACGGATAACTATCGTGAAAATCAATGCGTTAAATATCGTGAATTGTCAATTTCCGAGACAAAATATATGAAGTTGAATGTCGATCGCCTATTTGAATCAGTAAAATTCTTGATAAAGCTGCTACTGTGAACTCTGAAGCGAAAACTTCTTTCTTTTTTGTTTAACGACTGTCGATTCGACGACT
>NW_017259208.1:132812-150028 GCF_001594045.1 Atta colombica | reverse complement strand
ATATATATATTTTATATATAGTCGGAATAAACGCGTCTTTTACATTTCATTGTCTCAATTTTTGCCTTTCAAGTCAATATTTATAGTCGATTCTCTTATATTTTATAATACCATCTTAATTACCGTCTTAAAGATATCATAAATCAATCGCAGAGCAGTATTAACACGTTGAGAAAAAAAATTGTTCATTTAATTAGATTAATTTAGTTCTTTATTTTTTTTACAATATAAAAATGTATTTAAGTCATATGAAGCACAGTATATTTAAATACATATATATACATCTACATTCTCCAACAAAAGAAATAAAAACAATTAAATTAATTTAGTCAAATAAACAATTTTTTCTCAGTGTATCTTAAGATGATCTTAAACTCAGAATCGACTGTGTAAAAAAAGCTTTGTTTACACTTCAGTCATTTTTCTTTTCGATTTATGCCCGTTTTTACATACAATACAGACCTACTTTACACTTAATTTAATTTACTTTTTATCTTTTTCTAGTAAAAATTGGAAAAAAATAAACAGTAAGTTAAATCAACATAAATCATTTCTTACATTAAAGTCAATTTATAGTCTTTGTATATAGAAATGAACATTAAATCCACTTCCATCAATGTAAGATTAATTTTAATCTTATATAAACTAATTCGGTCTTAACTTCTTAATTGATTTATTTTTTTTAATTAAGATTTTAAAAAAGATAAACAGTAAGTTAGATTAGAATTAAAGTTATAATTTCACATTAATTGATGGAATCGAGACTTACGCTCCGATTTTTATTTTCGCTAAGAATGATCTTGGGAGCGAAAACGCTATACCACAATTTTATAATTTTTAACGACAATGTTTATATATCATTATACTGTCGTTGCGCAATTTTTTCATCATATATAATATCTGCAGCGGCAGTACAATGATATCGATATCATTAAGAATTACAGACTCGAGTCTCTGGGACTTATGCAGGGTCTACAATAGAAGTTATAACGGTCGTAGAGTCTTAAGTCGTAAAAAATAAATCACAGTTGAATATGAAAAGAATAATCGACTATGATTAATCAATTTTCTATGACAAGATCCTACGACCGCTACGACTTTTATTGTAGGCCCCGCATTATTCTCGAAAAATATCATATACGAAAATACTAGGCAAATCTATAATACATGTAACGAAAAACTATAGATATATGTTACGTTGTATTAAGTGTAGTAAAAAGAAATCCATTATTTTTCCATTCAATTTCATGCAAAAATAATGGATTTCTTTTTCCTACACCTAATATAAATAGATTCTCTTAGTTTTTCATGCATGCGATATTTTTCAAGAATCAGACCTCTTTTCGCGTGATTTCGCGCGGTCAGCTTGAGAAGAGATCGAAGTTGCGTGGTCGAACGATCGATCGATTCAACAATGACACGTCGCCCGTGACATAATTTACTTTATGCCAACGATGATGGCCAAGAGACAATTCATTCTACTGTCTCCCCGCACAATTTCGCTATGTCATACCGCGAAGAGAAACTTACCGCGATCAATAGACACTTCTGTATACAGCGCCGGAAAATTAAGCCGGCCGCAAAGTTTTGCATTATGGAAAGTTCCCTTATCGGTTGAACGGTCGACGGGGCCCTTTTGTGAAAACTCACCGACACTCGCTGAGGAAAAGGGGAAAGGGTGGCGGAACGTTATTACGCTCTCTCGCCTTCTTCTCTGGGTTGCCTAGATAAATGTACCGATGTACATTATTGGGGGTGGTGGAGCGTCTTGAAGAGATTGAAGGTGAGAATTTACATCCTTCCCGCTATCTACGGTGCACTCGAGAGATTCACCTGGCAGTTTTTCAGCCTAAGAAATTTAACAGAGGCAAGCGCATCGATATATCTTCTCGATTTTCTTGGCGCTCTCGAATGCGTTTCGAGAGGAAGAAAAAAATAAAAAATTTAGTCGCGTTGCAAAGTTTTTCAACTGTGCAAAGATAAAAGCATTTATATCAAGAATAAAAAAATACATGTTACGTTTTCTTCCATATGCGAAATAAAAATAAAAACGATATCACAGAGCAAATTGAATTTCTTAAAAACTTAAATTATCATTTATTGATAAATAGCATCGATAGCATGAGTAATCTAATCATAAAATTATTTAACTCATTATTAATTTAAAAATTAAGAAATCAAAATTAACTATAATTAATTTCTATGAAAAAAATTTGATTTCAAATTTTTTTCATTATATAATAATACAGTTTAAAAATGATGGGGCATCATTGTATCTCAATAAAAGATATAATATGCTTAAACAGTTTTCAATCATTTTTTTATGTATTTATATTTTTAATTATCGGCATATATATTTATGTGTAAATATACAACATTTTACGTCATTTTTCCTCAAAGAACAATTATTTAATCTTAATTTATTTACATAAAATAAGGCTAACAACACGTATTAAAAATATATATTTAATTTAATAAACAAATTTAAAATTAATTAAAAATATCATTGATCCTAGACAAGAAATATGCATTCTATAGTCATAATCAAAATAATATCTACTCATTTTTATCAAGCATTTATTTAATTATGTATTTACTATGCACTCTTAAAAAATTCTCAAAAAAAGTATATTATCCATGATTATATAACTTAATTATACATCTAATAAACTATATAAAATTGGAAATACATAGAATAGTTTTACTATTATATCGTAGTCTGCATGAAAAGACAGTTTTTTAATTAACATTTCTTCTATAAAACAAAGCATGTATGAATATTTTCAATAGAATATTTTCAATATATTTGTTTTCAATAGAATGTTTTCAATAGAACTGTATAGAACAGATTTTTCATATATTGTGAGGCATATGTCATTTTCCCATCTAAATGCACAATACAGGTTTGCCTCTATTTTCGGGTTGCCATATTACCTGATTTTGCAAAAGTACATGTACATATCTACTTTATGGACAGTATTACAATTTATCGCAGCTAGAATGCATCGTTATGGGCGGAAATGGGAGTAAAAGTGCTTAAAAATTTTCATAATTCCAGAAAAATACGCTTTGATAGACATCAATGACAGTTTACAGCTATCACAGAACATCTGTACTAATAGATGTTTTCCAGCAAGAAACACAGATAACACAGTGTAACACAGTGAATCATTGTATCTTCGACGTTTGCCAATTATAAATAAATATGAAACGCGCACGATCACTGTTACATTGTTTCTCTTTTGCTGAAAAGCACCAAATATTTAACTAAACGTGGTTGACAGGTACGAGTTTCATCTTATTAGGCTCTCTAGAAAGACTTTCTAAAAGGAAAGGAAACATATACAATATATGGCACGTATACTTTCAGAACAGACGATTAATCGTCGAAATTATACATTTGATGAGATTTCCAACCAAGTATTTGAATACACCTAAAATAAGATGACATTTTATGAATATTTAAGACAGCAAGGTATTGAAAATGATAAATCAGAACGGCTATACAATTTTTGTATAATAAAATTATATAAATTATATTTGCCATACTTATTAAATTATAAAAAATATAAAATATGTTTAATAGTTAAAAAATGCTACGTACTTTTTCGCAGATAGCATAAATCCTTTTGGTCCACACGTAAATATGCATCCTTCTGGTGAACACTCGCCAATCAATTCTTTCAATAATTTATCGGATACTGTACCGCATCTACCTTCCCATTTATCTCCTGCATGTGAAAGGATGTGTGTAACTTTGAACCTAATATGAGACATTAATAATCTTCAGTTCGATAAAATCTATTTTTATTTTTAAAGTAACTGACGTACGTATCTCATATCGATGGATTTATGATGGATATAATTTTTTACATATGATATACATCATATATATATTATATATATTATACAATAGCGCGGGAACTACCGTGTTTCCTGATACCGTCCTTTAGCGTTTTAATCATTTCTTTATGCTTATATAAATTTGTATAATGATTAAATTAAATTTTAATTTTAATAAGGAGAAATTATGTTTATACGTAATCATTATACAAATTTATATATATGTTACGAGCAAAATCCGCTTTGTCGACATGAGGCAGTGTCGACATTGTTCGGGCAATGCTGACATTGTACAGCAAGCAACTCGACATTACCCGCTTGCGGACTTTACTAGTAATACATGAAGAAATAAAGACTAAAATGCCAGAAGCCATAAAGAATCTTTATATTTCCACACGTATGTACTTACTTCTTTTCTGCAGATACTCTGTCAAGTTGCGTCACATAAAACATATTGTCTTCATCTTTATTAAAATTTAGAAGATTGATTAATTTTCTGAAAAAGATTTCAAATTAATTAAAAATAAAAAAAATGTAATATATTAATCTAACTAATCTAATGTAATATATTAATCTATGCTATTGTTAGCATAATTTTTTAGCAACATTTTTTTACTATTTTTATTTCGTATTACTTTATTCTTCCAAAAATAAAATATAGTTTAGAGAAAGTCTCAAACGGAATATACTAATACTTACACACTGCGCCTCGCTAAAGCTCGCTGAATTATTCCTAACATCGCGGTTAAACCCGTTCCACCTGCCAGCATGTGAATAACAGGATACCGATCGAAAGATTCGGTTACAAAGGCACCTAAACCATTGCTCATTATAAGGGTTTGGCCAGGTTGTAATTTGGTGATGGACGGACTAAGTGCACCATTTGGATATCGCTTTATCATCAAGCAAATGCAATCAGGCTTGTAATTTGGTGCCATATCTTCGGGATGAAGGCACGGTGGGACAGGCGTATATGACCTTGATATTTCCATTCCTGCGATAAAAATATTATATCAGTATTTTTAATAATGTACATTTTTATAAATATACGATATAAATATGTTATATAGATTAGATTCGTTTTATACGTATTCGTTTTATAATTTTCTATTGAAAATGTTTATACATATTCTGTTACCAAAAAAAAAAATGTTGATTTGAAAAACTGTTTTTTCAGACTACTATATAACAGTAAATTAGTAAAGCTATTCTCTATAAATTAAAACATTCCATTTATTGCTAAAATGTTTATTTCAATAATAAAAAGTAAATAAATACTTAATTGATAAAAATAAATATTTTTTGAAAGCAGATATTTATGTTATCACTTACCCATTATGTTCATTTTGACTTCTATGTGTCTCCCAACGGGAATTACTTCTAGAAAATTTTTCGCACGTAAAACTAACAAATGAACTAGTTTGCAAAGAGGTGTATTACTGAGTACTTCATACTCTTTGTACGTGCGTTTATTTGTAAATGATTCTTGCGATAATGTATGATTTCCCTGAGATTTCCAAATATTTTTAAGCTTTTTTGTAAACGTAAAGTCTACCTGCAACATATATGTTTTTTGAATTTACGAAATATAATTTACGCTCTAGAAAATAAATATAAATAAACTGATTCAATAATTTACCTGCATTGTCTCGAAATCTCTTTTATATGTTGGCGGCCATTCCACATCTGCGATTAATTCGATCTCATGGATGATAATGTGCTTTTCAAAAATTAGCCTGAAAATGATTTTCAAATCACTCAATCTTTGTAATCGATAATATATATCTGGATAGTCGCGTACACCTTGATAAAAGAGTGTAATAGAATTAGATGTTTGTCGCCAATCCATATTCACATTAGGCAAATTCGATAAGTTTTCGTCAACTGCCTTTTGTACTGAAACAATAAAAGTTTGCTTTGATTGTTGTTCTACATCTTATAAATGATTGGATAAAGTTCGACATTTGTCGATTAATCACAACTATTTGTATCTATCATTCTAATTGTAAATTATTAATATAACAAATATGTAGTATATTTGTTAGATTAATTATAGTAATTTCAATAGGCTTTGCAAACAGAAAAATTTCTCGATACTTAAATAAATAAAATAGTAAAAAATATTTTATAAATATTCGTAAAAATTGTCATATTTCATAAAATAATAAAATTTAGACATTATTCATCAATTTACAGAAAAGTATCTCGTTTATGCTTGCAAATAATATAAACTTTGTTAGACATAAACTTCTAATAATGAACCAATACTATCTATGCTTTATTAATTCAGTAATGCTTTATTAATTCAGTTTTTCTAAATATAGATGACCTAGACACAATACGGCAATTGTTACAATAAATATTCACCAGTAGAACGTATGTTTCGACCCAATGTCAAAGAATTGTTCGACTTTTCCGTTACTAAGGAAGTGCTTGACGCGGAGGAAATCCCACGACTTAATCTGCCTACGATGCATTTTTGTAAAATACTCTGATAATTCACCCAAGAGTGCACCTGGAATTAACGATCTACGGGTACATAAAAATAATTACCACTTAGCGAGACGATATAACAATATAAAATGTGAGATTGTAAAAAGAAGAATCTTACGTTGTCGAATAATTTCGTGGCATCTTTGCCGACACCTCTCATCAATTCGTCAACTCCTCCTGGATGAAAATCCATATAACGTGTAACATTGAATACCACTCCTTCAATTAAAATCAAATTTGTTAGAATTAAAGCTAAACGATATTAAATTTGTCGATATAAGCCAATAAATAACAAAAAATAAATTACAGTAGCAAAATTTCTAATCATTATTGAATACTTAATCCTAATTAGTATTTCACTCCGAAATTTTCTTAATTAGTATTTGCGAGTCTAATGTACTTTAAATCAATGTATTTTTGCTTAAAATTAACAAAATTAAATGATTTTTTTTCATTGTGAAGATAAAAATCCGAAAAATAAGATTATGGCCGGTATTTATAGTCAGATCTTATATTCAATCTTATCTTATATTCAACTCTTATAACAACACCGTTAAGTACAATTTTAAGAAATCACGAATCAATCAGAGAGCCGTATTAGTATCTTAAAACATTATTTAAAATAGTCTTGAAATAAGAATGGACTATGAGTGCTATCCTATGTATTTAAAATTATGTAAGGCTGTGAAAGATATTTTTTATCTATTTTTCACAACATAGCTGAAAAAATATCTGATTGGATCCGAAATATTAGGATTAAATAGATCTGAATAAGTTATTTAATATTCCGGATTATTTTACGTATAGAAGTATTTTATAAAAATAATGCTATATAACAAATGAGCGACATAAGGACTGTCCAAGAAAAAACCTTCCCACACAAAAACTCACATATCCTCCAAACCATTTAAAAAAAAAAACAATTTTTTAATTTAGTAGGCTTTGCAATGAATGTAAGAAACGATTGAAACAATTAATTTCGTAATCGCTTTGTTCTCAAAATTCTCAGTTGCAAAATGGCAAGTGAAATAGAAACACGTAAATTCATAATCAAAATTTTTCAAGAACACCCGGAGTGGAGTTTCATCAAAATCGCGCGGGAGGCGGCAGTTTGCAAGAAAACGGCATTAGGTCATTAGGCGTTTCAAGGAAGACTTGACTATCAACCGTAAAGAAGGATCTGGAAGGAAAAAGGGTTTTCAAAGTCCAAAAACAACAAAGAAAGAGAGCTTCCGAGGAAGTGACCAAGACCATATATCACAAAAAGTGATGGAAGTGGTGAAATATGATGGAGGAGATTCCAGAAAAAATTAAAAATTTTTGTCAAAAGTAGTTTTTAAGAATTTTTTTAAAATATAGTTTTAATTGTAATTAAAAGAATTTAATTAATTAAAAGAAAACGTTATTTTTCTAAAATGGGTTTGCTTTTGAAAATCGGTCAAGTGGTTTGGAGGATATGTGAGTTTTTGTGTGAGAAGGTTTTTTCTTGGAATCCTTATTACTAATAGTACATTAAATATTTCAAGTTGTTACTGATAGTAAAAAGTTTTCTTTTTCAGGCATAAAATAAACAAACCTCGGATTGCAATCCAAGCGTCAGTTTGCTTATTATGATTAGCAAGCTCGGATAAGGTTACGACTTGTGGTACACCACCGACTCCAGTTAAATCGACTCCTGAATTACCCAAACGGATCCAATCCATCAAACTATGCCCCGGTGCTAAGGCCGTCTTATTTTGTGGGTTTCCTGTAAAAAAGGAAGCAAAAAATAGAAATTCATTATAAACATTTTATTACATTTTTTCTATATTGCATAAAATACTTACAAATACATAAATGAAACAATATACTCGTAGCCTTAAATTATTAGATTATTATATAAATAATTTGTCATATAATTCAATTTTATTATTTAATTTATAATTAATTTTCAATTATAATGCATTTACTACTTCAATTATACTTCACAAATTCTTAATTAACATTTTTCAATCTGAATATTAATATTTTTTTTCATATTTTTGAGAATGAAAACAAAATTATTTGAAAGCATTTTCAACGTTTAAAACTTTTTGTTCCTTCAATTGAAGTCGTTCGATCTACACCTTACAAATTAGTGGTCGAGAACATAAGGATGCAATTTATCTATAATGAATATACACGAGCATAGATACATGTAAACGCAATGGAGAAAATAGATTAATTGGCAATTACACTAATTACTAACCGTCCTGGATCTGCAGACCGAGGCTCTGCGGAGATCCATTACCATCCACGGCGGAAACCAAAGAAGCACCGCAGCATCGTGGCATTTTTTCATCGAGACAACAGGGATCGCGGAGACAATATCATTTTTGCAGTCGCTTCGTGCAAAACGCGATAAAAGTTCTCACAATATGTCAATTTGCATAGTTTACCTTGATAATAACATGGAATTCAATTTTTTCTTAACGCGTTTAAAATGAAGAGATAAACAAGATGAAGGAATAAATGAAGTACGCGACGTAAACGAGGACATCGGTTTTACAAAGAAATGTATTATTAGTATCGAATGTTAGAAATGTAATAATGTCACAGGTGATATCAATAACATAATATGTACGATAATATGTACGATATGTGATATAATATAGAAAAAATGTATACTAATGTATACATATTGAACAAATTTATATATCAACGGTTACTACCATTAAAACTAATGAAAACCAATCAAGGTACATGTAATTGCAAATAACTAGCAAATTCATGAGACGGAAGTACCGTGTAAATTTAACTTTGAACAGATTTCACAGGATCAATGTAGATATTGTTCGTCACTGGCTGACAAATTTTAATCCAATATTCAATATGCTGATAATCCAACATCTATTTGATATACATTTATGTATGCTTTTTACTTTAATTTAATTAATTCATAGCAATGTATGTTGCTATACTTAATTTAAAAAATGTTCTGCCCTTTTTTCTTTTCTGTTTAATTAAACTTATATATATTTAATTAAACTTATATATATAAAAAAATATTTCACATTTATCGATTTGTTTTAATTATATATCTTTAAATTTAATTTTTCATTAGCTAAATTACAATTAAAAGCATTTAATGTATGATATCATTGTACAATAAAAAAAGTTTTATATGTATCTAAAATAAATTTCATAGAATTGATTAGCAAATTTTAATTATAAATTTAATTTAGCACAAGCAAAACATTTAAAAAAATAAAAAAGTTGAAGTTGAAGAGATTCTTATCAAACTCTTACAATCATTCCAAAAAATTAGTCCAAACGTTTGTCAAAAAATTCATAAAAGAAATAATAATCTTTAGAAAATATCTTGTGCAAATTAGAGAGATATTTATGTTAACATAGTTCGAGAACTAGAATTTTAATAAAGATACAAGTATAAAGATGCAAGTATAATCTTCTTTCAGTTAAACCTTCTTCATCTAGATAAGTTAAACATCTCCGACTCAGGATAGCGTGCTTGACTCAGGTCACCATCGATTCGTTGTACTAATAATAAAGATACAAGGAAAATGCTTAATTATTTAAGGTCCGTGTGTAATGATATAATGTGCGACTAACAGTATACTCAAATCGTTCGCTTAATACGAGATGTATCCGAAAAAGAATGACAAGGTCATCTACATTATCAAGAAACAATGTTCACTACGATGATTCTAAAACTGAGATGGAAACGCGATGCAAATCGCGGATCTCATCAGTGACGAGAAACTAGATTCCGGTGATCTCGTGGTGAAGGACCGGAGAGTACTGCGCTGAAACACGCGGCCGAATATAACCCTGAGACAGGTAGATCAATATAGTAGCGATGGTCGACGCTCAGCTCAACACGCAGGATCTCTCGCCAGTCGGAGCGCGCTTCTCCGTGTATCAAGATCTTCTCAATGACAGAGTTAGTAACACGAAAAACTAGCTATTACTTAATCGATTAAATAAAGTGTGTTATTCAATTAAAATAATAAGACTATCTCGGATGAAGTGATATAAAAATGAAGAAAAACGGAAATTATATCAGTTTTACAGAATTATTTTTGTATGACACAAAATTTTAGGTATTTCTAGAATTTTATATATATTTTATAGATATTTTTTTATTTATAAATGTTTTATTGATATTTATATTTATAATATTATTTTGATATTTCAAGAATTTTATATCTATCAAAAATTATAAAAAAATATCACAATCATTTAAAATATCGCATTTTCTATTTTTCTAACACATTCTCTATTTTTTATGTCTCTTTCGTACAATTTTCTTTGATTCATGAAATGTAACATAATTTATTACACATAGCTTATAACATCATGGCTATTATTTCTGATTACTTTGATTGAGAGAAAGAAGAATCAAATGTTCTTACCAGTAGCAGATCCAGACGATGGCATTGTCTTGGTTTTTGCTTTCATTTGCTCGCTTTGAATAGACTTAACGACATCAGTAGGTAACGTTAAAGTACTCCTGGCCAATAGATTCGTAGGTGAAAACGTTTTCACGTCCACTTTCTTTATTTTGTCCTGTACATCATCGATATCATAATGACATTTTTCTTTTTCATTCTCATCTCTCGATTGGGTCTCTGAAGAATCGTTCTTCTTCATTGATTCCATTAGTTTCTTTTTAAATATGAAAAGTCCAAGAAAGTAAAAGCGTTATGTTTCGTCATGTACATCTCGATAAAGACTCCATGATTTATCTTGTTGAACTCTGTCACACTTGATTAAAGCAAAACATTATTTTGACATTTTGAAATTTAATAGCTCATTGATGAAAATTTAATAACTCTTTAAAACGTTATCATAATAAATTACTTTAATGCATAAAATTACAATTGCAACTATATAAGTATTATATGAATTATGTTAAAATCAACAGCATTTATGCCGCGATTTAAAAGTATTAAAATTTTTAACAAAGAAAATGGAAATGATTTAAAATGATCTAAGCTGCTTCTAAATGCTGCTTCTTAATTTTATAAACTAAATATGTAACTATGATATATCAAGATGCAAAATTAAAATTTTGTTTAAAATCTTGAAAATTAAGACAAGTAAAAATTATATAGTAAATAATTCTTTATATTCGAAAAATTCATTTAGAAATTTTAGAGCATAAAATAATGTAAGATGTCAAGTATAAATATAAAGTATAGAAAATAATTCTATTAATCATATTTTTAAATATTGTAAAAAATTTCGAGATCAAATTTTTTCAAGAGAAAAAGTAATTAAACACAAGATATTAGACAGATTGCACATTATTTTAATATTACCCCTTTTTAAATGTTTTATTTCTTTTCATTACAAAGTTATTTTTGCATGTATATTATGTCTTCTAAAATCGAAAATCAAAATAAGCACTGTAAAAACTAGTGCTTTGTGCTGTTATACGCGAGAATTTATCATCATTTATTTGCATTGCATGGTTTACAAATCTAGAAAGCGGGACGCATTAGAATATGTCGTATTATAGTGTACTCGCTCTCAATTACTTTCTCCATATACTTTCACTTTTGTCCCTCAATAAATATATTTGACAGATTTAAACTCAGCTTTATGTGCAGAAACGCACTACGCTAAATTTAGCTAAAAAGTAGGAAAAAGCAAGATCAAAGAATCTTAGTATTTATAAATAAAATTTTTAAAAAATGTCTAACTTTAGTTTTATCTCTTAAAAAATAGACGTGAATGCCAATTAAAAACTATTCTTAGATCCGACATATTTCAACATTGTTTTTATATTCAAAGAGTATCAAGATACAAAAATAATCCGAAAATTGCGTAGCCTCGTCGAAGAAAATATCCAAAGAAATTTTAAAAGTATTATTTTTTATTTTTATTAGTATTATTATTTTAAAATTATTTTACGTTAAAATTATCGTATTTAAAATAGAGTATGTTCTTCATAGAAATCTTTATTATAAATTAAATATATTTTGAACCTCAAAATATTTTTAAAATTCTAATGTTTTCTTCGCTCAAAAAGAGAAATAAATATTGAAACTAAAGCAAAATATACAAAAAATGTGAGATTAATCGAACAGTATGTAATCAATGATTAAATCAGAAAACGTAGATTAAAGGTACTTTAGGATAACGTTTATCTGATAACATAGTTATGTACATAAATAACATTTTCTCGTTAAAAAGTGTAACATCTCGTTTTAATCATGTCTTACTTTTATACTCATGCTTATATATTATTCCAGCTATAAAAAGATAAAAAAATAAAAATATTTTGACAATAAAATAAAGTAAAATAAAACTGCAAGATA
The DNA here is from genome assembly GCF_001594045.1 of Atta colombica. Taxonomy (NCBI): domain Eukaryota; kingdom Metazoa; phylum Arthropoda; class Insecta; order Hymenoptera; family Formicidae; genus Atta; species Atta colombica. The sequence goes on along the minus strand of NW_017259208.1, from coordinate 137,387 downwards.
TAATAAAATTAAAAAAAAACGTAAATTTACATTTTTCAATAATTTATTTTGCCCTGCATAACTGCTTGTAACTTGTAATGAAAAAAGAATTACAAAAAAAAATTTTTTTTAAATATTCCACTATAGTAAAAAATAAATTTAAAAAATATTCCAATATTTTCCATACAGCAAAAACGTAATATCGAATGATATGTATTTAAGAATTTATGTTTAGAACATTTTACGACATAAAATGTTCTATTAAGAACAATAAGACTTTGATTCTATCGTGACTTATCTTGAAAGTCTTACGATGGCATTTTTGCGCATTAACAAATTTGCGCAAAACATTAAATACTCTTTGTCGAGTTAAAAGGCAGATGGTTGCGACGCAACATTCGGTGTTCTACTACTCAGTGAAAAGCGAGTTTTCCTGCAGGCGTCTTCTGGACAATTTAGGTCTTATTGTTGAATGTAACATTAAACGAGGTATCCCTACATCTTATTTATCTAAACGTTTATATTATATACATTTAAAAAAGAAATAACTATATAATTTGAAATAAAAAATTGTTAGATGCATTCGAAGGATATATATATATATATATATATATATATTGATTTTGTTTATCATTTGTTATTTATGAATTTCTCAATACAACAGTCTTATGAGACTTGTGCACTTTGTGTTCATACTCTGACAGGTATTTATTTATTTATTTATTTTTTTATGAGTAGCAATCAAGCAAGTGTTGTTTATACTTGATACTTCAACTAATTGTAAATAATAATTGTTCCATTTTAGGTTCTTTTGCACGAATAATTGCCTTTAAAATAAGGGTTGATAGTATAAAAAATAAGCGTATATAAAAATAGAAAATATCGTTTGTAAAAAGTGACAAGTTTTCAATTTTTTGAAGAAAAAATATTTTATTTTTTTTGTAATACGTATAATCAATAAACAGATAATGCATTGAAAATTTATGTATTTCTTATATAAACAATAATGCACAAAACTCTGATATTTTACGTTATAAAAAAAAGCAAAAAAATAAATTTACATCTTTGAAATAAGAATGTATCTGCGAAATATGTATATAATCTTATTCTCCTATCAATAAGTGATAAATAATTACTACTAATAAATAATTAACTGACAATAAATTATTAATAAACAATTACTAATGATAAATTACTAATAATAAATAGGTTATTGTCCCAAAATTAATATTATTATTAAAAATTCAATTATAAGTTGTACATCTTTATAGCTTAATTTTTAATACACATGTCACAAAATAATATGTATTTTTTTATTATATATATTACATTTAATATTACTAAAATATAATATATATTAAAAATAATATAATGCAATCACAACTCAATATAAATTTTGAACAAATTCAATTTTTTCTGAAAGTGTTTCTTAATTTCCATCGCTAAAATTATAAATGTTGAGGGAATGTTATTTTTGAACGATTACAACATCGAAACTCACCAGAATTTATATTTCAATCCTTGTTCGCGGCATACGTGAAACATGCGAACTCAATCCCAGATTAGGTTATTTATCCAGCAGACCGACAACCTACGCACGCGACAATCGCCAAGAAAATTTGAGGGCGGTAAATGTCTGACATACAGAAACACAAATGTCACGTAATTGCCACGTATTAGGACACACGCGTGCGCTCCGCTGGAAAGGTTAAATGGCCTCGAAAATCGCTTGTGCTCAAGTCCGTGATCGACGCATTTCGGAGGTTAGGTTCTGGATGTGCTCCGTCTAGTTGCTCCGTCTTACGGTCAACTTCAGCAGTGTTGCGGCAAGGCCGTACAATAAAAATAAATGAACTGTCTTATTAATGATATCTTATTAATGATAGATGTTGATTCAATCTTTCATTTTATATTAGCTTTTTCTTTTAAATTTTTTATTAAATTTATCAGTTGATACAAAGATAAGTTCTATAAAATGACTAAATGTAAGTAAAATGTGCGTAAATAAAGTAGTGCGTATTATGAATGTTATTATTAAATTTTAAATATGGAATTCTCCATTTCTTGAACATAAACAATTCTGCGATGCAATAGATATTTTTTATACTCAAATTATTAAAACTATAAAATGAAGCTAATTAAAACAAATTATGAAAAGTAAATTAAATACGTTATATGAAAAAGAAATACATCATTTTTCTTATTTATATTTTATTGAAATATATATTTGTGTTATATAATAATATTAATTACAATTATTATATTACTTTACATATATGTATAATTTTTTGAAATTCGTTGAAAATAAATAGCTTTGTAGAGCAATAGATATATATTTTAAATTAAGCTAAATATAATATACGAACAATAAATTAAATGGATCATACTAAAAAATACATAAATTTTCTTACTTATATTTTTATTGAGACGCACAAACACATAAAATATATTGAAATATATGAACAATATAAATTAAATGCGTCATATAAAAATATATAAATTTTCTTATACATTCATTGAGAGAGAGAGACACACAAAAACATAAAAAACATAAATCTACAAATAATTATTTTTATTTATTTTAAAATCTTTCTCATAAATCAACTTTTATTTATTGTTAATTTAATGATTAAACTCACTAATTACTAAATATACTGTTCGTTGCGAGAGAAATTTCTAATTAAAACATATCTCAAAATTTAATTAAGTTTCTACATTTCCCAATATCAGAAAGTCCCATGAAATCGTCAGGAACCTGAACCATTGAAATTTACTGAAATCACGGACTCTCGAAGGGCATCCTGTACATTCGAATACAAAATCGAGGGTGTGGCAGAATTCAAAACCGCTCCTGAACTTTCCATGATTCACGAAGCCGCTTCATCCCGCGCTCGAGGCCGTTAGATTCGGTTAGATTCGTGACACATCGGAACAGCTCGGGCAGGAGTCGAACCTGACCCGATCTGTGTGAAGTGAGTCGCGCGCGCGGAGCCGACGGAGTACAGTGAACGGCGGTGGTGGGTAATTTGTGTTCGTGTCGGCGCATCGTTTCTGTGCAAAAAGCCAAGTCTACGACAGCACTCGACGCTCGACGCCAGTCATCGCTTGATGTTCGGAAAAATCGGCGATCACGTCTTAAGTCGCAACGATACGGAAAAGAAGAAAGAGACAGACGTCAGGAAATAAAAAGAGTACAATCAGATTCCCGTGATATTGTCAATGAATTCCGGTTTAAATCGTTCGCTCATTCCGGTGAGTATTCTGCGTGATCCACCCTATGGAATTTACGGAAGGAGCAGGGCGAGGGGAGGAACCGGATTGTTCTTTAGTCTTGAACACAATGAAAAGCACACGTAGCAGAAATTTCAACAGATTTCGACTTCTCAGAAATGTACTAGAATGCACGGTTTCTGATAGGTTGAAATCTGTACTCACCGTTTCTATCGCCCGTATTTTTTATAAAAAGATTTTTCCGATGTGCGAGTTGACGCGGCACGCCGGTAATCTCTATTTGCGTAAACGATTAGTGAGCATTTCGCTTCCGTCGACTACTCGTGCAAGGGAGCGGCACGGATAAAAATCGACCGTGGTTTGCAGACGCACGAGATAATAGCCCAAAATACAATTGAAAAGCACAGATAATAGGAACAGAAAATAAGAAGTTTCTATCTATCTGAAATCATATACTAGAATGTTTATTTCTGTAATTTTCACCTTATTTTATGATACACAATCCAAGATGTCTTATGCCCATTTTCATTAATATAAATTAACTTTAATCTCGGTTCAACTTATTCTTTGTTTTTTTCTAGTTTTAAAGATTAGAAAAAGATGAAGAGTAAGTTGAACTGAGATTGAAGTTAATCTACGTTGGTGAAAATGGACATTAAAAACATTTTTGCAAAAGATGTCTTAAACCTTAAATATAATGAAAAGCACAGGAACAGGGAATAATAGATTTCAACTTATCAGAAACCATGTATACTAAAATGCACGGTTTCTGATAGGTTAAAATCTATTATTCCCTGTTCATATTGTTTGTGCTTTTTATTGTTCAAGACTTTCAATTTAAAATACAATTGAAAAGTAATAGGAACAGGGAACAACAGATTTCAATCTATCAGAAATCGTGTACAATGGAATGTACACTTTATAATTTTCACTTCATTTCAAGATATACAATCAACTCCAAAATGTTTTAAAAACATTTTTGCCAAAATTCGTCTCAAGCCTGAAACATAATTGAAAATCATAAACAATAGAAACAGAAAATAAACGGATTTCAATCTATTAAAATATCATTGTGTATATCAGAACACACGATTTCTGATAAATCTGAAAATAGCTATTTCCTGTTCTTATTTCTTTATCTACTTTTTAATTGTATCTTAACTTAAGATAAATATATTGTATGTAAGGCTAATTAATAAACAATTAGTAGATGTGATTCAATTATTGGACGAAATTTGATTCAAATTTTAAATATTAAAAATAAATATTTTAAATTTAATGACATTCACGACTCTAAATAAATTTGTTTATAAAAATATATAATATTATTTAAAATAAAAATAAAAATAAAAATCGGTCATGAAG
>NW_017259208.1:128864-132712 GCF_001594045.1 Atta colombica | reverse complement strand
AGAATTTAGGGTCGTGCATATAATATTATTAAAAGCGTAATACATATTTAAATTTTTCGTAATTTCTAATAATTAATTTATTTCCACTAACAGGTAGTTATCTTACATGTACATCCTCATCAAATCAAGGTGAAACGAAGGTGAACTACTTGTTTTTTCCCGGTAAAAAATTTTTGCATAATTGTGCATGAATATATATATATATATAAACACGCATAAAGATTCATTCAAATATGTATAATAATATATAAAATATATATATTTTCGCATTGTTTGTTTTAGAAAAAAACAAGTTTGGAAAAATGTAAAAAATTTGTTCATATATATTTATGCATAATTTTATATATAATAATTATACATAAATAATTCTTTTACATTTCTTCAAACTTGATTTTTTTCTAAAACAAATAGTGCGACAATTACCTTTTTAATTATTCTGAATATTTTCACATTACTATTATTTCTACTACACTAAAAAGTAATTTTATAAAAGAAAAAAGGATGTACGAACATATGTATGGACATATTTCATATACAATTATACATGTTTATCGATATTTATACGTGTTTATATATATTTGTACATATTTATGTATATTTGTACATTTCATGCATGAAAAATTTGTTATCGGATTGTTTCTTCGTAACGAAAGATCACCGTTTGAGTGTTGTATGAACAGTTCCGAATTATAAATAACAACATCATTGTCGTTATCGTGAGACAAAGAAAAAGGTTTCCGATTACCGAATTAACTTGAATATCACTTGAGCATGCGAGATATTTTGTGACAGGTATTGATGTACATACAGGTAAACGGATGCTTACTTCCGGAATAAAGTATAGTTTATCGCGAGAAATCGCGAAATCGAATAATGAGAATGCCAAATTAGGTGAATGTCAACCACAAATGTATGGCTGTAAGCCAGGCGATTATTCCGGTCGAATTCCTCCGATCGATTGAAGCAGAAGATGTACTTGAAAATGACAAAATACTCTTCAAAATATCAATTTTCTAATATTTTTGTTTAAATAGAGTGTTCCTGCATATTTATACAATATGTAAAATAATTATTGAATATGTTTAAATAATTAAAAGAAGAAATGTAATAGTTAAGTTAAATGCAAATGTATAGTTTTCTCGCAATCTGAATAGTAAGAAGTGGGTGGTCGAGAAATAAATAATGCCCATATCGGACTACAGATTAAAAATGAAATTTAATCGATCAGAAGAAAAGACACCAGTATCAAGTTTAGTGAACTTTATTTTGATTGGTAAAATTCAAATTAAATTTCAATCTTAGTCTAAATCTTACAAGCTTAATGGATTTTTCTATTTTTATTTGATTTTTACTTGGTAGCATCGTTTATTTCTAAATTTTGAATATATAAATATAGAAAAAGAAAAGAAAGATAACTTGCAAGGGATGTGAGATTGTGACACCAAATAATGTCAAAAATCTTTAAATCTATATTGGACTATGTATTAGAGATTGAATTGCAAATTGAAAATTGGAATTTGACTAGCCCGATAATTTAATAATTTTAATAAATAAAGTAATTCTAGTAAAAAATAAACAACAAATCGTGTTATGCTAAGTATTTACAGATTAATGAAACAAAATAAGATGACTAATAAAATACAAATTTTATTTGTATTAGCAAAAAATCGTCGTGGAACGTTTCGCACTTAACAATAATTCATCTTAACAATAATTCATCTTTAGCCATTGTCATAAGATCGATATTTGTAAGAGTAAGAAGCATTATATATGTTACACGTTATATTCTTTTCTAACATCTTACATAGCGTTACCTTTTTTTATATATCTCGTATAGATCATTTTAAATTATATTTAGACACTATGGACAACGATTTTAACATTGTGGATTAATTATAAAAAAAATTTTGTTGCTTTACTTTTTTTTACTAATAAACGAAGAATTAGTTCTATTTTTATTATGGACTGCAATTACACCCATCTATTTTTATTATGGCTCTCTCTATAATTTAGACTTTTTGAGAAAAACGTTATATAATTTATTATTATGATATTAATGATGATTAATTAAATCTAAATATTTCTATGTCTACATTGTATAATGTGACTTCTTGCTGCCCGAGTTACATTGTCCAGCATATCTTATTTTATTCATTATCTTTCTATTATAACTTAATTTAATAATTTATTAAGATTTACGACTGAAGGTGATTTCATTAAATACGAAATTCAGCGAATTTTTTCTGACTGTGTAAATAAAATTTATTTTATTATATGTTGCTTTATTTTGCTCGTTTAATTGACCTGTATGTTATAATTTATTATTTAATTTTAATTGGTTATTTAAAATTCTAATCTCCAAATCGCAATCTTCAATGTGTAGATATTAATTGTTAGCAAAATTTTACTGATCTCCAGATTGGTCTCTAGATATATAGAGTGTCTTGAAATCCGTAGGAAATTTTATTGCAATCTGTAGGTAATATTATTATGAAACTTTGTGAAAAACTAAGTAATAAAAAGTGTAAGCAATTTTTTCCGTAAAGTAAGTTTTTAAATAAAAACGTTTAAATATAAACGTTGATTAAAAAATCATCTGTCCGTGTGATAGTATGCGTACAGCGGTAATGTTTTATTTAGTATCTAATACTTACACGCACGTCACATAGATAAAAACTTCTTAATCAATGCTTATTAGCAAACTCTAAACTTAAAAAAGTACTTCATAGAAAAAAATGGTTTACACTTTTATTACTTAATTTTTTATGAAGTTTCACACTGCATTATCCTCGAATTTTGGGACACCCTGTATAATATCAGGAGAAACAAATATTTCAAAATTGTGCTTTGTTATGCACGATTGCACGTATTTATGACGATACAAATTTTATACCGTTTTTTTTTGTAAAATCATGTTTTTTTATCTTTATATATTTTCATGTACATTAAAAACTTTTCTTTAAATATTAAAATAAATTAATTTTAATTTATTAAAATTTTTTTTTCTTTTAGACAGATGCGTTTTGAAAATTGGTCGATAATTAAAAGGAAAAGTTATCGTTAGAGTTAATAACCTTGGACGAAATTACTCATCTGCTTGTCAACGATTGTATTCGACGCGTTACTTTGCGCACTGTGATACACTTCGTGTTCTTTTCAGGCAGTCTCGATCTTTGCTTCTTTTATTCGACAACGTTGGTTAATTAATTCCGCGTAATTGTCGAATCATCGTTTCTTCTTGTATTATATAATTGCCGTTATACTATAATAGATCGTTATGACATAATTGATCGTAAAGATGAATTATTTGATGAACGATTCGCTAACCTTGGGAAATCATATTGTCTAACAAAATTAATTAACCTCAATTAAATAATCCTCAATTTTAGTTTCTTGTCATAAATAATATTTGCTTGATATTCCTAGCGGAAAAAAAACGGTGCTGTTGAAAAGCGATAAATGATAGTAAAACACAATATTTTTTTACTACTTCCTCTATTACATTCATAAATAAACATGCATGAATCTAACTGTGTTTACATCAAATATATAAATATTATCTTTATGCGATAATTTACGTCAGTTTAACAATGTAGATACCGTGATAGATTGTGTAAAATAAAGATAATATGATCACGGAAAACATATATTAGATAATTAAAAATTGTATTAAAAATTTTAAATAAAATAAAGCAATAAAGAGGATTTCCCAGTCATTCATCGATTGATGAATAATGCATGATGCATGTAATTCTTGTCGTATATATATATATTTTTAAGTTGAGATATGATAGTATCCTTGTATTAAGTTATCTATATAAAAGTATTTTCAAATATTAGTTGTTCGC
>NW_017259208.1:112532-128764 GCF_001594045.1 Atta colombica | reverse complement strand
ATTCCACTTCGTGACCATCTCAACTATGCAGAAGTCTACATATACTAATATTATATAATATATACTTTTATACTAACAATACTGATGTTAATAATTCATCAAAAACTGGTGTGCAAATGATGCGCTCTAAAGTATAGAGCGCATCATTTGCACACCAGTTTTTATGTAAATATTCTTGTTTGTAAATATGTTGAATTATTCTAATTTTTTTGTCTCTGTATAATAGTGTTGGGGGGTATATTTAACTTTTCAAGTTGCATTATCTTCTTATCGTAAAACTTGCCATAACAATAAGTTTGCATTGTTATATAATGAATGATAAATAATATTACTGATTAGCACGTGTATACATGTAACAAACATGTATTTTGTTTGTTTTCTCAAGTTTCTCATTGAAGTTTAACATAAATCATTTAATTTAACATAAATCATGTTACATTCGTCAATAAACGAATGTTGATTCAGAACGTATAGGATACTATTATTCCACTTGTTTGCACTATTTCAATTGTATTATCTTTACTCTTGCATGTAGAAACTTTATAACCTTGTGTATCTTGAGCGATTGCACGAAATAGCCTTGTTTAAACCGAGAAGTGATTCGTACTCGCGCACAAGCTGTCCAACATCATTCAAAATACGACAGTGAATCAGAGACGTGAAATGTGACATATTCGCGAAATTACGGTATATAAAATCTCTCAATTGATTTTTCGTGAAAGATCTCTACTGCGAAATAACTATTTGTATTTAACATCATTTTTATGAGCAATTTAATTAATTTATAGAGTTTGACGGAGATCTTTTGAAAAGAATTAATTAAAAATTTATCATTTTACAAACTTTTACATTTTTGCAACATTGCAAGAGAAATAATAAACAAACCACTTGTGTGTAGTACTATAAATTTCGGACTTTTAGTTCAAACTGCTAATTAAGTTACTGCTTAAACTAGATAAATTTGCACTTTCAGGATTCGACAAACTTTTACTCTCTTCAGCAAATAATGTCGTAATTACACAAAGCCGTAGTACAGACGAATAGTTTATCGACATTTTGCTATTGTGTACAAAAGCACAAGAGATCACTCTGTTGTAATTCCATTATGTGCAAAGCTGCTTAAATTCAAGCGTATTGTTCCGTTAGCCTTGATATGTAATTTCATGATTATATCATTAATGGGTGTCCACCGGATTAAGTGCGTAAGCGTGTATCGTTCTAGAATTCACGCCCTTGAATCGGTCTGCTTAGAAATATTTACGTAATTTTCCAGCAGCGAAATTTTATCTATTATTGCCACTTACCTATTATTGCCAGCGTACGGTCACGTATGTTAAGTCATCATTGTCGTAAGTACGTGAAATACGCAATCAAGCATAACAAAGCATAATTTTGAAATATTTCTTTCTTGGGATATTATATTTAGAGATCAATGTTCAGTAAAATTCCATTAACAATAAACGTTTTAATACGTTTTTACTTGTCCATAAATTCGTGGATATACAGCATTAATTTACAAAGAATAAATTTCGATATCATTTTTTAATTATTTTTTTAACATAACAAATGTGATTTTAAAGCGATTCATTCAAAAAATAACAAAGAAATAATACCGTACTTTCCGTTAAATGTTCCTTTCCTTTAATCTTCATTTTTCTCCCTCTTTTTCATTTACAATTGAATATGAAAAGAATTATTTTTTTATTTTATTCTTGCAAACCATTTTACTTAGACGTTATAATTCAACGTTATAATTCAACGTTTGAAAATAAATTTATTTATCAATTGAAAACGTTACCTTAATTTGTGGAAAACAATGTAAAAAATATGAGGAATTATTAAAATATGTACTAAGTAGAATATTAATTACAATACTCGTTACATATAATTACAATATTCGTAAAAAAGAAGTCAACAACGTAATAAGTTGTAGGCAAATCGTACAATATTGCGAGACAGTTCACACGATAACATTTTCCAAGGCAGAATGATGATTCATATTTCCATTCGATCAGTATGTACCACGTCACAATATATTTCTGACACGCAATTGTCATATATAATTAATTATATTGTGATATTATAAAATTCATAATATGAAAATAATTCTTGTTTTGCTCGTATCTTTAAATGATGCGCATTTATAATTTTTAAATTACAAAATTGAACTGGTTATTCTTGTGTGTTATTTTATCCTTAGCCTCGTTTACGCCATTGAATACACTGTGAATCATAGCGGATTATATTAATAGAATTATTATTTTCTTCATGAAACTTTATTTAACGAGTTTGACGTATAAATATTTATGAACAAAAAATTTTATGAAAACAATTTTTAATATTAAATTTAATTTTAATTATTACGTTTATTATTAAATATTTTAATTGGATTCTGATTAATCAAAATATATAATGTAGAAAGATATTTTAATTTTTGTTAGTGAATAATGCATCTTATGAATATATATATACAATAGACGATTAAATACATTAAAATAATTAAAATTGCAAATATGTATTTTTTTCTTTCTTGGCAGGTGAAGCAGGTTTCTTTGATGTCAGTTGAAGAATAAACACGAGACAGGATGCAAATTCAACAGATCCTAGGCGTGTGCCATCGTCTGGTAGAACTAATTGTGAGAGGAATATCACTATTAGTTGCTTTTGTCAGAGGGCCGGCGCAATCTCAACCACCTATCAAAGATTTAACTCTCCTGCACAGCACAACCACTTTAGCGTTAAAAATTCGAAATAGACAAGTAAGTTTTTATCTCACATTTTTTTAATTTGCTCAGTGTTTGATAAATTTTGACTGTTTGAAGGTTTGATAAACTTGCTTTTGATAAGTTTTTATCAGCTCATTTCTGCTCGCTGATCTTTTAAATTATCGATTTAAATTATCGAATAAAAAAGTGAAGTTTTATTTTTTAATTATATGAGTTATTATTGATACCAAGTAGTATTGCGATGCTTATCTTGAACATAAGAAATAAAAATAACTCGTCTGTATTTTCTCTATTTTTCCATTAATTTTACCATTAATTGTTTCTTCGAAACATAAAAGAACTAGATCTGCATCGTACTAAATATCATAATTAATAACATAACCAGGATAAATCTTATTAACTAGACGACACACTTCTGCTCATGTTGGCTAATTATTAGTCATTATGTAACTATTTATTATTTACAGTTAACTTCCGAAGATGTGGTATCTTCATATATAGAAAGAATAAAAGAGATTCAACCGATACTCAACTGTGTGGTCGCAGAATGCTTTGAAGAAGCTCTTAAAGAAGCGAGAAAATGCGATGAACTGTTAAAATCTCAGGATGCTCCATCTGTGGAATTTCTGGCCAAAGAAAAACCATTATTTGGCATACCTTTTACCACCAAGGTAACTTTTGAGTCTTATTTGTTTCACAATTTAATTTTATTAGAAGAACCGAGTTTAAACAATTAAATTTTTGCTTTTTATCACCTGTTAACATAATTATGTGACTATAATTTAAGGATATCATTTGTATTATTGTAGGACTGTATTGCAGTCAAAAACATGCAGCAAACGGCTGGTCTAGTTATACGGAAAAACACTGTCGTTGATAGAGATGCAGAAGTGATAAGATTAATAAGATCAGTTGGAGCCATACCTCTGGCACTGACAAATGTTTCAGAACTGGCAATGTGGTGGGAAAGCAGTAATTGTTTATTTGGTATCACCAAGAATCCATATAATACAAGGTATAATACGTTGGTAATTATACCAATACGTATCATTGGTATAATATAATATCATCTCCAATTATTTCACAATATTTATTGAACACATATAATTATTTATCGAAACTTTATCGAAAAAATTCTTGAAGAGATGAAATAAATTTTGTTTTATAATGTACAATTAAATCACAAAGAATATATTAAAATATAATTATTAAATTTGCTTTAATATTCAATATATGATATTATAGATTAATGTATTATAAGTATGCCAATGTATATATTAGGCAGCAGTTACGAAATTTCTTCATAACTTTATTATAATTTGAATTTGAATGTACTACAGAAATAACAAGATAAAATCCTACAAAAATTTCTTATTTCATTATTATTCATTTTCAGACATATTGTGGGTGGTTCTTCGGGTGGTGAAGGCTGTATACAAGCAGCAGCTGGATCACCATTTGGAATTGGCTCGGATATTGGTGGCTCTATTCGTATGCCGGCATTTTTCAATGGAATTTTTGGTCATAAGCCAACTAAGGGTGACGAAAATTGAGAATTTGAATAATTTAAATATTTCTTGTTATCAATGTGAAAATATTATATTTTTATTATAGGAATTGTTTCGAATGATGGTCAATATCCTAGTGCACATGGTGATGATCAAGAGCAATTACTCGCCATTGGACCAATGTGTAGATTTGCACAAGATTTAACATTAATTCTTAAAATTATCGCAGATAAAAATGCCGATTTATTGAAGTTAAATCAGAAAGTGGATATTTCGAAAATCAAGGTAAGTTATGTATAGATTTAAAATAAAATATGGTTTGAAATAAAATTAATTATTTTTTCTTAAATTTAATTAGTTTTTCTTGAACTTAATCTTACTTTATATATGCATGCTTGTGCAGCAAAATATCAAGGTTAATATTATATAAATGATTTATCATATAATAATTAGGGAATCATATTTCTATGTAACTTTAGCTCTATTATATGGAAGACGATGGTGGTCAGTATCTGATTTCGCCAGTGGATCTAGAGATAAAAGCCGTTATGAAAAGAGTGATAAATTATTTCGAAAAAGCGCACAAAGTTAAAGCCACGAAAGTAAACATAAAGAAGCTTAAAAAAAGCATAGCCCTCTGGTTAGCAAACATGTCATGTAAGAAAGAGGAAGATTTTTCATACGAGCTAACCAATAGAAAAGGTCAACTTAATGTCTGGTTGGAAATTATTAAATGGATGTTATTTATGAGCAATCACACTTTGGTTGCTCTTGTCACTGCCATATTTGAAAAATGCGGCTTAAAACATGGAAGTGAGAAACATGTTCGACTTATGCAACAGAGTAAAGATCTTTATCAAGAATTTAAGGTACTGTTGTGTTATTTTTTTTTGTTATATGATTTTTATATCAACACATGCTTCAAGTGCTATTGCTGTAAAATTTTTCTATATATGAAAATATACATGATGTTTTATATTTATAATATTTTTTTTAGGATATTTTAGGAGAAGACGGTGTGTTTTTATATCCAACACATCCAACTGCAGCTCCAATGCATCATGAACCGTTGTGTAAGCCATTCAATTTTTCTTATACTGCAATCATTAATGTATTAGGCCTACCGGCTACGGCTTGTCCATTAGGTTTAAATAAACAAGGACTTCCCATTGGATTACAAGTGTGTATTCGTATATTTCTATGCAAAATTAAAAGGTAGTGTCTCACTTGTATATTTAAGTAATATAATAATATAATCATATAGATCGTAGCAGGACTTTATCAAGATCATTTATCTCTCGCTGTTGCGGAAGAATTGGAACGAGGTTTCGGAGGATGGGTACCACCAGCAATAATAGCCTGATGTTTAATACTGTCATAGATAATAATTCTATGAATGAACGATACACACATAAAAGCCTCATCTTACCTACTCTGCCATCTTTCTCTTGCGAAGTATTATATTTATATCAAGATTTTCATCTATGTAAACACTATCGAGAGGTAAAGTACAAATTATACGAATACGAATTATACGAATATGAATTTGTATATATGAGTATGTATATTCACATGCATTTAATATGAAATTTCTTACAATATTTGATATTCCGTAAATTTTGTGATGAAGTAAGTTTATATATGTATGATTATGTTGTAACTTTGCATTTATGAAATTCTAAGGTAACATTTATATTATATAATATCTAAATAAGAAAATGTACATGAATCTTCTGACCAATTGTTTATTGGAACTCCTTGAAATAATATAATAATCGATGTTGCGATATTAATGCAGCCAATTATATTTTAACGATATTATTTACGATTAATTCAACATAAAATAAAAATATCGCTATGTGCAAATACGCACTCTTGCATGAGAAAAACGAAAATTTTAATTTTCAAAATGATACATTAAATATTTGTATAATAGAGAAGATAGTTCTACATATGAATATTTTCCATTTTATGTTGAATTGCAGTATTATATACCTCAAACTTCTATATATAGAATTTTCTATTTTCATACGTAATATATGTAAAATCAGATGATAGCAGGGTGCTTTTGGTAACATGTGATAAGACATTCTATATTATTTAAGACATGTATTGATGTTGAAAATTTATACACACACACACACACACACACACACACACACACACACACACACACATATATATATATTTTATCTATCGAAATAAATTTTTATTATATTATTTCATCACAAGATCTTCCTCATGTCCATTATTCTTTTTTCAGCATTACTGTTGTAAATAACAAATTATTTCATTAATATGAATAATGTAAGATAATTTTATAGCTTAATTAAGTACTTTTACAATAATCAATATAATATAAAGGAAAGAAGTGCGGAATGTAAGTTGTCGCGTTTAAAATATAATTTTAACTTAAATATATGTTATTATATCACATCGCGTCAAAATTATTGTACATTTAGATGCAGTGCATAATAAATCACATCTTAGAGTTCTACAAATTTCAAATTTTCTGATTTATCTTCGTAATAAATAACTTATTACATATATGTATGTATAAAATGCAGATATGCAAAAAAATTTATCTATTAGACAAATAGTTACTGGAAGAATAAGTTTCATTATAGGTTCAATATACAGCATTTGTAAGCTGAAAAAAAATGTATTTTGTAGATGCTATTTAAAATATCTATATATGTACGTTATTTTAAAAAATATAGATTGTATTGAAAATATTTATTTTGTTACTAGCAAAAAAATATGATTTCATTAAGACTGCACTATTTGTAATGTATGATATTTATATATTTCACGAAATGTCTCATGCTCATTCATTCTTCAGTTCTCATAACTGAATAGAAAAGACATTTTACCAACCGTTACAAATTTTCCAAAACATACTTGATTCTTATTAAATATATCAGAATGATTATAAAATAGCATGAACAGCCCTTATTTTTCTATTACAGTCTCTTTAATATTAATTAGATTGTTGTCCTAGAGGGAAGAGCTGCCTATGTATAATTTGATAAACAGATATCACATTTTCAACAATTGTCATAATTAAGTTAAACATGCCTAATGCAAGGATCATAACATCATAAAATTTGTCGTATATTTTTATAAATTTTAATACAAATTTAATATTTTTGCACGTTTTATAAATACAGTTCAAGGATAAAAATTATTGAAAAACTTGACTTCGACTTTTCAGTGCGCTTATAATATTCACTTCTAATAGTATTTTAAGGTCAATATAAAAATTTCATCTCCTGATTTTATACATTCCAAGAAAGCGAAAATCCATAACCAGAAAAGCATCGAGCCAAATTATATCTAGAAAATAGTCTACAAGAGAATTTGTTGCGATCATAAAATTACTCATATAATATCTCGAAACTGTTCGAGCCGTTATTTAGAGATTCGCGTCACTTATAAAAAATTCATTTAGCAGGAAAAGATAGATTTCTATCAGTAAGTATTACAAATACTTAGATCTATGGAGATCGACATTACGTTATGAGATTCGTTTTCTCCGACGGTGTTTCGCTGTTGCCGTTGGTGATGAGAGCTCTTTCTTCTAATCTATTATCCAATGAGTTGTCCTTGCTCTCTTTACACGACCTATTGGAAATCATCTCAAACTCGTTCAAGTTGATATCCGCGTCAAAAAACGTTAAGTCAATGATATTGGACTGATCTGTTCTATCTTCAGACTGATGTGTCTCGTTTATCTTTCCGTTACTGATTCGTTCGTGTAATTGTTCCTTAATTCTGTCCTCGTTATTTCTTACTGATCCCGTCGCCTCTTTCTGTTTGTTCAATCGCTTATTTATTACATCTAGCTCTACATCCATTTGCAGCGCTCTCCCAGAGAGTTTTGTGGAATTGTCGGAATTATTCAAGAATGTTTTATCCGCGTTCGTTGGAACGTCCAAGCCATCGCTCCTCTGATGGTTTTCGTTTGCGGTTTCCGATCCGTCTCGAAGGTTGGCCGGTTCTTGCATGTCGACATGATCGTCTTTTCCCTTTTTAGCGGCGGCGGCGGCGAGCTCGGCCTCTTTCATCGCCGAGTGGATGACCGGCTCTGCCCATAATCCCGGGTTGAAGGCTGGCCCCGTTCCACCGAGCTCCGCCGGCAGGATGTCCGTTGGCAGGTGTTCGTGAAGCGTACTGAGATTGTTGCCGTGCAGATAAATCTGCCAGGAGAAAAACGATAATATCTTTTTGCATTCGAGGGACGATTATCAGTAATGTCTAAATAATAATTTGTAGCCACATTTATGCATATTTCCGAAGGTATCGCTTTACTAAGAAATTCAGCTTATTCTATGTTTTTCTTGCAGATTACGTCGTAGGCAAGCAACGGATTTATGCGTTGAACTATTTGCTACATACGATAAAAACTGGATAGCAAATGATCAGAAATAAATTATCGAGTCTAGTTGATCTACTTGCAGGCAGACGTAATAATAAATTTTTATTATGATATATGAAATAAAATTTTACAGTTATAATTTCGTTGCGTACATTGAACTATTGAAGCATGATTATAATTATGTAAATACTTATCTCCACTCAAACCAATTGCATTAATTGACATATTTTACTTAGTTTATATTTATAGTCGAGTCTTACACTTTCAGACTGTTTTAAGTATAATCTTAATGTGTCATGAATCGTATTAGCATCTTAAGACGATTACTTAAGACGGTTTTTGAAATAAGAACAGAACGAATACCGGCCCTGAATATCGGTCTCAGAAGATTTTTTTTATGCATTACTTATGTATGCCTTACCTTATTTCGTGTCTTCTCATCCAAAAATGGCTTCACCAGGGCCAGAGTTGCCTGGACGTAGAGCGGCGCCGAGAGGAAGTGTATTGCCTTGAATCGGGCGGGAAATCGCCCACGTAGAGCAGCTATTAAATTTCGCAGAGCCGCTGCCCCCAATGCACCGCCCTGTCGTAACGAAAATCCGCTCCAGTCTACCACGGCGACGAAACCGGATTGCTGAAAAAAAAGGAGCCGTAGGTCATCGTTAAGCATTCAAGCAGCGTGTAATAATTCCAGAAGTGGATACCGAGTCTAGGCTGATCGTTTAGATTTAGCTGAATGAAACAGCATTAGCTGCTGTCGAATTCAAAACATATTAATATATTAGGTGTAGTAAAAAAAAAATCCATTATTTTTCCATTCAATTTCATGCAAAAATAATGGATTTCTTTTTACTATTATTATATAAGTACGTATGATAACGAGTTATGAACTTCGACGCTTACATTTTTATATTAACATTGAACTTAAATTTTTATATCATAATATATTTTATAATATTGAATTTATTATTTTTTATTTGTAATTATTATTTTTGCATTTTATAATACTGAACTTATATTAATATAGAACTTTTGGGTCTTTTATAGTTTTTTTCATAGTTTAGTTCCATCAAGATAGGAACGATGCATCAATACCTTTCAAAATTAAGCTCTAAAAAATTCGTTGCTTTAAAAACATAAAAAGCAGCCACTTTATAATAATATGATAATAGTCGATTTCATGGAATAAGACTAATGGAAGATTGACTAATAAATAACGAATGTGTACCTGATTTCGAGGATCTTGAATAAGTATTTCCAGAACTAAGAATATCGCTCGTTGAACGGACAATGCGGGCACGGCTACAGGATCCCATTGCGACGCCAAAATAACCAGCACGCATCTACCTTTCCTATATTAATTTATAGTAAAACAAAAATTAATGAAATAATTAATAAGATAATTAATAAGATAATTGATTAATAATTCACACATTCTAAGTTATTAGTAATAATTAGTCAGAAATTTTGTAACTAGAAATTGACTAATCATAGTCAATTATTCTTCTCATATTCAACTGTGATTAATTAGTTTCTAGCTGACTTCTGACTTCTGATTTATTACTAATGGCTTATTATAGAATGATCATTACAAATAAATTTCTGTTTTATTTACATTATTAAAACAATTAAGAAAGAGATAAGATTTTTTCTCTTTTAAATAGCTTAGATTACCAAAAATATTTAAATATTAAATAACTCGATCACGAATACGTTTGCATTCTTGTATAAAACAAAATACCATGTTAATATTTATGCGCAAGACGAAGCATTTCCGGCACGTACACGGCGCGTGCCGATAACGACGGAAAGGCGAATAAGCATAAATTAGCAGGGCGTTCATCAGAAACTAACTGTAAGAGCCTAAGGAACATATCAAGTCAAGTGAAAAAGTCAAAATGACTTTATTTTGACGTCATGAAAATTTATAAAATTTTCAAAACGTTTGCCAAATTTATAAAATTTGACTATTATTGACGTTGAGAATCAAAATGAACTCATTAAAATTTTTTGTTGACTTTTATGTGTCCCTTGAGAGATCATTATTCATACCTGTCACGTGCAGGTAAGACACCCGGTATACCTGCGCGAAGCGCACGCTGCAATGCCGGATCCCGGGCAGTGAGATTACCGAAGATATCCTGGCGATGTGTTATTTGCGCCTGATAAGCGGCTATCAAAGCCGCTGCTTGCTCGGTGCGATACTTCCGGGCTAGCAGGAAGCGCGTGATATATTCATCCGTGCAATGTTCCAGGTCTGAACATAACAAACGAAGGCCGATCATTGCAATGCTATTCGTGAAATGCTGTGCGCGACCGGAAGCAATTCGAATGAGAATATTCCCCGGAAGTGTATATACAACATAGACTGAACATACTAATATTTGTCCTTAATCGTCGATGACGTCTATCTTTCCCGTTTTTACAATTAATTGAAGATTATTTTTATTCAAGCAATTGTAAAAAACAGTTGTTGATAACTTCACTTGGAAAATAGAATAGTCACATTATTATTTTGAGTTCTGTTCTTTGTCATTATATTGAACATTAAATTTTTTTCTCACTTTCATCAAACTTTAAATATTATCTATTTTATTTTAAGTACAATAACAAGTATACACTCCCCATGTAACAATTCTTTCAAGAGGTGTTTGTGCTGTATGAAGAGTGTACTCATCCTGAAGATATCTAGAGGATATCTCTATGTCTTCTGAACGTCTTAGATGTTTCCAGGACGTCTCATGGATAAATACACTATACATATCTCTCTCGTTTAGTCATAGAAAGAATAGAGCCAGTACATATTGTCTCTCATAAGAACGATATTCCGATACACATGTGATAAATTAATTTTGATTTTATTTAGTGCAATTCTTACCTACATCCGGCATTTGTCGAAGTATAGATCTGACAGTCTTAATGGCTAGTTTCTTATCACGTTTATCGAATCTGCCTCCTTCTTCATAAATGCTACGGGCCAAACTACTACGACCTCGGGCGGGATCGCACCACATATATTCGCAGTATTCGGACATTTTGTTTTCTTTTTCAGATACGCGTCGATAATCTGAAACATTACAAATAAAACATTTTTTCATGACACCAATTTTTGATTGATTTTAAAATACGCAATGAAATTTTTCCGATATCGAATTTTGATATTTTCGAAGCATTCACAAGATCTGATGAGAAATCTGACATCGAGAATTCGTAAATAAAAAAATTTATACCTGCGATATAAATATAAGTGCGTATATGATAATTTTATTTGGGTCGAGTTTAAATAACAAAATAATAAAATTCAAGGTGAAAACGAGATCAATCGCCAAAATGATGAAAAAAACGAAGTTTATTTCTCCTGAGACAAATGTTGAATGAAGAATTGCGAAATAAATATTTCTTACGACATTTTCATTGATATTTATTAGTTGATGAAAAACATTTCTGTGAAATATATCTCATCAAATGTAAAAAAATAAAATAGATGACTTATTTTTTAAGAATAAAATTTTATTGCACATATTTAAATAAATATTTATTTCAGTGAAATAAATATATTTCTCTCAAATAAATTTTGTAAGACAAGTAACTTTATCTCAGGGAAAGAAATATACACAGAAACATTTATCATCAAATAAAAGACAAGTCATCATGACATCAAAATAACATGAAAAAAACTTCAAAATGATCCATTAAAAGTCACTTTTCAATTATGACTTTTATTATTTTAACATTATTGTGACTTGTTGCTCTGTTAATTGGAGCACAGAGTAGGTATATAGTGATATTCGTTTTTATTTTCATTCATTAGTTATCAAATGTACATAATATATCTGCGATTTTATTTTTTTATTATTAACGAAGTGGACAACGAAGTAACACATATAGGAGTAACACATGAGAAGAACCATGTCCGCTAGCAAAAGCGGGACGCGCTCTGAATCATACACGGCGTGTCGTGTTCAAGCACGACTGCACATTGCACTGGGCAACAAAGAGAATGTGTATAACGTCCGATGAATGATTTGCAAAGTATAGTTACAGGTTTAAATTGTGTATAGTTATAGGCCGCATCAGATAAATAATGTGAAATTTATCTAACGGATGTTTTTTGCTCAAAAAGCGATAATTCGCGATTGCGCTTCTCCATGTTGGAAAATGACGCGGTTTGTATTCGTTGGAAGCTGGAAGATAAGTTGAATCCGATGAGCATCTAGGTGAAGGTGAGAATAGCGTCGAGATAAGACTCGTCTTAAAAGATTTCATTTCGCATCTCGCTTTTTCCTCGCGTTAATAGCAAAGTGCAGCGCATTGCCCCAAGGATGACTCACAGAAAATCATCCTTGTGAAGCGCGTCATGCGA
The DNA here is from genome assembly GCF_001594045.1 of Atta colombica. NCBI lineage: Eukaryota > Metazoa > Arthropoda > Insecta > Hymenoptera > Formicidae > Atta > Atta colombica. Next base: position 115,789 of record NW_017259208.1, on the reverse strand, counting down.
GCGTTCTTTCGACCGGTTCGGATAATTATTTCGCGAAAGTTTCACATGACCTTGCAACGGGCGATTGCATCGATCGATTTACGATCACTTTCCAAGCGGCTAGCACGTCAAGATGCAATCGTTTTGGTACACTGGGCAAAAATTAGATTATTGTTGATAGCACGAAATTTTGCCGAAATGACATTCAATTCAAAAAACGAAGCTAACAAGGAAACATTCTAAAAGTGATATTGGTCCATTTGGAAATCAATAACACCCTGGACCTAAAATCTAAATAACTCATCTAATGACTCTCTTCAATCTCTACAATTTTTATTTAAAACGTTTTTTTTTTCCAAAATGTATTGTTCTCGAGATATTTTGTGTTTAAGTTAAAATGATCAAACAAATTCCAACCTAAGTCAGATACAGAATCTGTAGGATTCTAAGATTTGACTATCTAGAATACTAATTTCAAATGTTTCGAACTTTTCGATTAATAATGTTAATTTTTTTTATATTACTTAACATGTTCCTTTGTAAGATATTTCATATTCCTTCGAGAGGATCAGAATGGAAGATTTGATTATCAGTTTAAAATAAATTGTACGATTTTAATTAGCTGTGTTTAGCAGAAAAAGCAATTTCGAAATTGTTGTAAAATTCTTTATGATTGATTTTACTCTAGTTTCTCACTGAAACTAAATATATAAATCAATTATATTAAAAAAATCTTACAACAATGCTTTTTTCTCAACACAACCAATTGTAATTAACGCTAACGAGATAGTGTGGTAAATGAACTGATGTGAGACCAAGATAAACTGCGAACTGTTGATGAATGAAACTGAGGACGACCGATATCTTGCCTGGCCGGTCGGAGCCGGTTTCAGAAACGGTACTTAAACGTCTTGTAAGTTAATAAAGAATATAAATTACATATATCAAAATTATTACCTGCATATCTTACAGCTTTCCTGTCGGTACGGATCTCGAATCCTTGATTATGAAACGTTATTAAAAGATATTTGCACAAAACCGAATTATTTTTAACGATATGTTAATTATTTTCGATTAAAAGTAGATCTAGTCGAGAAGATAAATAGAAATCCAAATAATGAAAAATAGAACAACGTATCTAATTTATACCATTACGTCAGATATGTCTGTCTCTCCGATAAAGTTTACCGAACCGTTAATTACTACCTCAGCAACACGGTAAAAGCTGCGCACTGGCGTGCAAATTGAAAGCGATGAAGGAACAAGAAAAACAGACGTAATTATAGCGACCCCGAAGAATTAATTAATCTTTCGGACCTGCAAAACAATTATTGATGCTAATAATCTATAAGCCTCATTTAATAAATAATTAATTAAAAGATATCAATGAATATCAAGAAAACAAAATAACAAAAAGTGAATTAAGTATATTTTAAGAATAATCCAAATTTGCAGATATATAATAAAGAAAATTACATTATTTGATATTTTTAACAAAGAAATTTATAAATTTAAATGAATAGAATAGACTCACTAGTCAGCTGGAGAGTTAAGAAACATTATGTAAGAACGCAAACAATGAAACTACAACGAAAGCGAGAAAAATCGAAGTAGAAGATAAAAGAAAAGAAATACATCACATACTTACAGTGTAAGAGAGACTATCACGTATAAATCTCTAAAAGAGAAGAGATTCCTGATTCTCTTTGCGCTCCTAATCGGGAAGCGTCGTGATGGTGAACACGAGGACAAAATCGGCGACGCACCTGCGCGACCGACAGAACTGTGCGCGCAATGAAGAGTTACTTGGACTCGCGGCGGCCGGCGCCGATTCGTTCGAAAGTGTCAGAGCGTTGAGAAACATGAGACGGAGAGCGAGGAGTAATAACCACAACGGGATTATACATTGCGAGAGAACAAAAAAGAAACGGGACGGAAAGAGCTCACCAATGGGGCAGAGATGAAGAGAGAGGGAAAGAGAGAGGAAAGCCGGTTACCAATAACTTGCCGCTGACTCACCGCTCCATGTTCTCCTTGCACCCCCTTGCTATTGTAATCTCATCCCGAAAAATTGGCTGCGTTCAGAAAAAGCACCTTTGCTTACTGTGTTATAAGATATTTTAATAATGATTAGTTCTTACCCTTAATTAATTATATCTGTTTTTATAAATGTGTTAATATTTATAGTTTAACTAAAGTATATACGTACGAAAATTATGTTTATAACAATTTATTTTCCTTGAATAACAAGATTTTGTCATTTTACTTATTCTATTTATTATTATTTTTATTGTTATTAAATTAAAATTAAAAATGATATAAATTTCAATTTTTTAATACAATACTTCGAGTTTTAAGTACTTAAAATGACTTACGCAAAGTTTTATTGCGATTCAAACATTAGTTATAAAGATTTAGAAGAAATAAATATTTTGTTTATTTACAGAACAATTAATTTCTACATTACGATGTAATTTTGCATAAATCATCTCAAATACCTAAAACACTGTATAAAAAATTGGGAATTTTATTTTATAAAACATTTGTATACATTTCTATTAGAGCACAGATTTAAAAAATGTTTCTTCTTGAAATAATTTTTGATCTAGATGACCCATTGCTTAATTGTTTGTATTAAATAATCTTTTTTTTTTCTTAATTAGTAAGGATTATAAACGAGATATTGTGTTACTTTTAAGTGCGATCTGGAATAATCTGTAATTTTTTCATTGCTTTTTCATTACTTTGAAGTATGTGTAATATATCCTTAATTCTTCACTGGATTTAAATGTATGACCAATTATATTAATATTACTAAAAATATTATATTAAAGTTTTATATATATTTTATATATTAAAGATAATATTTTATATTAAAGAATCTGACAACAATAGCAAAGCTGCTTTTTTACTGAACGCTATAACCATTGTTGCGTTCCAAAAAATTGTCTACGATCTATTAGATGAGGATATCATAGTGACTGACGCGCGACTGGCGTCATGATTATCGACGAGCGGAACTGAGTAAAACGTTACCAGGGCGATGTGAGTGGGTGGTGTAACAATAAGTGTACGTATTATGTACCTACTTGGCCACGCGAATCGAGGAGTGTCGACTCTTATTTCTAGGATTCTAAAATAGACTAAAGGATCATAAAATTTTTCAAGACACAAAACTTGCTTTTGTGGTAAAAATATTTAAGAATAACTCTTTTAGGAAGGATTTCGAAAGAAGATGAAATATTAAGCGGAAATATATGTATGAAGTGTTGTCTGAA
>NW_017259208.1:106489-112432 GCF_001594045.1 Atta colombica | reverse complement strand
GTAAAGACTTCAAGCATAAAAATAGTAGTATTTAAAATAACTTATGTTTAAAGTATTATGTAATAAAATATTAATATGCAATATAAAAATTCCTATTCAAGATCATTTAATAAAATTATTCATATATACATGTATAATTTATGAATTTAATTATCATAAGTTTGACAATTTTGCTATATATCACAAGATTATCTTAATAATTTTTGAAATAATTATTGAAAATAATTATTGAAAGAAATTTTTAAACAATGATGGATAAGAATAAGGATTAATAATTTGAAACTCAAGTATATTAATTAATGCTCAAATATAAATATTGCATATAGACTTTTTATGAAATATTGTATATAAATAGATTTTCGTGTTTCTGAATTCTTCTAAATTCGCGCATTCTACGTCGTGCATAAAATATTACGTAAAAAAATTTGCATATTGCATTCATTGCAAAATAATACATTAGCTGTGTCTGCTCCGTCTACAAATGCGCAGAAAATTACCAGATGTCCATCTTTGTTGTTGTACAATAGTGCACGAAAAAATAAGGCAGATCGTATCTCGCTTCAGAAACATAGAAGCTTTTTGCAATACATATGAAATACATGAAGTACACATTTCTTTGCATATATTGACGATAAGCGCTGTACAATCAACAATGTACGATGCAATGTGGATAAAGAACACAAAATAAAGTCGATTGCTTGAAACGTCGCGAGCTAATATTCGTAAATCTAAAACCATTTCACTATCGGGGTTCAAATATACTTTGCGCCTCAACAATGTTTTAATTGTATTCTCGGCTAACAATTAAACTATCCCGCAATACATGATGTGATCATTTTAAGCACGTATAATAGTTTATATAATACATGTACTTTTATTTGTATAAATGAAAATAAATCGAAAACTATTGTCTCTCTTGCTGAGTTTTGAAGTAGTAAATGTAAATTTATTTAATTTGATTAAGAAGTTTATTAAAAATTAAATATTGTTTCTTGAATTGTTTTTCAGAAACAAGTCATAGTTGTATGTAGTTATTATATCAAATAATTATTATTATTTTTTATATCAAACAATCCGCGTTGCGACATACAAATATCAAAAATATATTTTGTCTACATTTTTATTTAGACACTTGAAAAATAAATAAAGCAATTGAATCATGTCTACATATTTTGAATTAGCAATATAACATTATGAAATTGGATTAAAAAATTCATTACAAATTAAGCACGTTTTTTCACAATGCTTTAACAATAAGTCGCGCATGTAATCTACATAAGAAGTGACACCAATGGTAACATCGCGACGCCAAACTATACAAAAATTACATAATTTTGCGTGATGCTTCTATATTTGCAAATTTAAAAATAAATTAATTATCTTAGATTTTAAATTAATATTATCTCTATATTATGAATTATCCCTATATTATGAACAAATATAAAATTGTGGAATTGCATTAGAAAATTTATTAAAAATTAAACATGTTATTTCTTCAGTTGCTTCAGAAGTAAGACTCCATTATTGGTTTCTATCTACGGATATAGCGATACGTGGTATGTATTAACAAGTATGTATGACTCAACCGTATATCAACTCGTGTGCTAGTCATCATTTGCAAAATCTCATTTCTTTTTGCAATTGGACTTTAGTATCGTCAAACCGCTTGTGGATATATTATTAAGAATATTATTGGGAGAGTAAATGATATAATTATATCAATTATGTCAAATATCAAACAACAAAACAACAAAAAACGCATAAATTATAGATAAAGGAAGCGACCTTACCGATAACTTTTGTTGGTTAATTCGATAATCCGAAACAATCCAAAGTACAACAACTATATTCGCAAAATATGAATAAAAACGACAAGATACAATTTTCCGGACTTTACCGATGCATTTTCTGTCACGATTTTGCAAATATTTTTTTTTTCTTCGTGCGGAAGTCGTTCGGCTTTGTTCGAAATGCTTTTTCATATTAGTTCGTGCGACGCATGACGATGCAATAGTACATGCATATCACACGTCTGTTCGAGGAAGAAGTTGCGTAATGTATAACGGTAAAAACGCCGTATGGCAGCAATAAAGAATTGTCTGTTTCCTTTACTCGAGCAGTGAGGGGCAATTATTATTCGTTCATTACAAGTCTAATAATTAACACATAAAAAAATATCTTGCTATGAAGCTCATCACTTGAAACATTTAGACGGAATTTTATAACATTTATTTCAAAAGATTTTGCATATTATTTATTATAAAAATCGATTATACAAAAATAGATTATATATATAGTGTGGTCCAAAGTGGTTTTGGCTACACTTTGAGATTTTATAGCAAATTTAATTCTCAGAAAAAGTTTCCTATAAACATTGGTCAAAAAATAACTTCCTTGAGAAGTTAATGATTTCAAAGATTTAAAAAAATCTTGAAATCACAATTATTTTTTGTATTTTTAACATATCAGAGAATGTATACTTTTTTTAACAAAAAATATTGAAACAAAAATTGTAGAGAATTGAGAAAATCTTTCAAATATAAAATAATTTCGTAATTTCAAAAATTTTTAAGCACTAGTTTTTTAAGGAAGCATTTTTCGATTTATATTTATAAGAAATTCTTTGTTCAAAATTAAATTTTCTATAAAATCTTAAAGTCTGGCCGGAATGTTCAGAGCCACCCTGTATATATAATTCTTTTAAATAGAAACCGGAAAAATTTTTCAAATAATTTATTTAGGTAATTTGTTTCAGGTAATTAGTGTATAGAGGGTTAAAGATTCAGCTAAAAGTGTAATAATTAAAAGTTCAAATTTTGAAGCTTAATATCATATTGTAAATTGTTATATTATTTATGAAATGTAAAAAATAAGTAATACAATTACATTATAATCATTATAAATTAATGATATTAAGCAAAAAAGAATATTAGATATATAAAATATATATTGTTCCAATTTTTAAAGAGATTATTAAAAGTTCTTGCAAGAGAGAGAGAAACAAATATAAAATTAATTAAAATATTTATTAAACTAAGGAGAAATTATTACATGTTAAAAATATGTAATGTTAAAAATAGAATTTCATTATATATATAATATAAGAAATAATATAAGAATTTTGAAAATAATTACATCATAAAATTTGTTAGATTTGAATGTAAATAAACCAAACAACATATACATATAATATCGTCCAAATTAGCCTTAAGATTATATTTCTTTTTTTATATTTTAGATGAGAGAGAGAGAGAGAGAGAGAGAGAGAGAGAGAGAGAGAGAAAGAGAGAGACGAAATGTTAGAAATTCTTGTAGTACAAGCTACGCCTCGTTTTGCACAAACCGCGTTATCACTTTAAAATGAATTCTGCTAAACGAGCGAAGCGATAAAAATGACGATATTATTACTCACGTAACCGGCATTAAAGCCTGATAAAATGGGGTTCGATCGATTTCCGTGCTGGTTTACATTGCTTCTAGTTATTCTTTCACTGTGTACACATACGCATGAGTATGTATTGTACAAGTGATATCGCGTCTTAAAAAGTGTCTAGAAAAAAAGGACAAATATCTAAAGAAGATCCTTTAAATAAGATTTCAAAGGTTTTTAGAGTATGCAAATTTATATTGAGTTTTTATAAGAAAAGAAAAAAACATAGAAACATGTCATCCTTATAATATGTACTTGAGAATCTCACACGATTATTTCTTAGCTTTGCTAATCTTTTACAGTTTTATAGCTGTACATTTCTGCGTGGTGCACTTTCACCAATTTTGCTTGATTACAACACGTACAACGCATTGCGATAAAATACAGTATAATAACGTTATTATAAAAATTGTTCCAGAATTACAAATACAAATTTTATTATATATATAAGCTTCTATAGATGGCAATTTCAGATAGTCAGAATAAAATGCAGCCTTGAATGTTTATCGATGACGACGACCTGATTTCGATCATTGAAATGTATATAAATATAACCGGAAATATTATGATACCTTGATGTTGAAATCAGAAAAGATTAAATATAAAAATTGTAAATATAAAATAATATAAATACGTACGTAAAAAAGTACAAAATATAAATATTTTTTATATTTAACCACATTATTACATTTCTAATTTTAAAATCTATATATATGTGTATGTACTCTCTTATATACATATATATTGTGTATAAAATATATATATGTATTTGCATATTTATATACATATGATTTATATATATGTATATACGCATGTATTTGAAGTTTAAAAGTTGATAAAGATTATATTGATGACGAAAATTAATATAACTGCAAAACTTAATATGCTACAGGTTTGCAAAAGAAACTTTATATGGCTTTCTTACTTTATGCTATACGTTGTAACTGGCAATTTTAGAGGATCGCCAGAAGCGAAGTACAGGAAAGCTGGAAATCACACCGCAATCGAGAACGATGAACGTTCGATCACGGGCTTGATCGCGATCCGATGATTATTGCCAGTCCATCGCCATCGGGAATTCCCGCGTCGCGTTCCGCGGATTTGCACGCGTGTCAATTTAACCGCTACGTGCACGTCGATCGTCGAGGAAACGCCGCTCGGCACTCGAAACGTCTACCGCGAAAGCAGTGATGCCAGATAAAGTGATTTTTCCCACCACTCGATCGTCCCCGTCACTCTGGAGAACCACGTGACTGCTGCAACAGACTCGAATTTATAATTAGATCCAACGAGAAATATTCGATCTCTTCTTTTATTTCTAACATATATATCTTTTCTTATTATTCGTCGTACTTTTTTTGTAATCTTTCTAAGCTCTTTAAATGAAATTAAATAAAATAATTGCAAGTTATGGAAGCATATAATTATATTTTTAATATACTATTTGTTGTAAATTATGGTAATTCCTCACAGTCTGTCTATTACTGCAACATCTAATATTCCCATGATATCTTGACATAGTAGATGGAATAATTTAATATATTTTGTCACAACAAAACATATAAATTAAGTTTAACTTAGAGACAATTTAAAGGTATTTTATATCTTATTTATTTTATATCTTGTTATTTTTTAAATATTCATAATCGGATCCAAAAATACCAAGCATTCAGTTGAATACGCACATTACTGAGCGACACGTGACTGTTACACACTACTGCGCATGCGCGAAAAATCTCTCGTTTGGTGTAACGATTCAAAAAAAATATGCAAAGAATGTGACACGGCTGACCGACGCAATTGAAAGCCGCTGAATCGCTCGATGAATACGATAGATTGACTCTGCTGGTTCAGGGCCGTGACTAAAACGAAACGGAAAATGAACAAAATATATTGCCCATTCATGTGGATCGGCGAATTGATGAAATAAAAAATATATTATCTTTTTTTGAACATCGATCGATTGCCTTCAATGTTGTATCTGCATGTGTCACATGGAATTATGTTAATCTATAGAAAACAATCATTGAACAAACAGCAAACAACAAGCAACAGCAACCATGAAAGAATGAAGCAGAATTGATGCAAGAGTTGCATGTTATTATTATGCATTTCGTATTATTCACGTAATTTCTAAAATCTTAATTCATCTCTTATATTTGTTATATTGATATTTTTATATAAATTAAATTTTTAATTTATCTGTTTATTTGGCTATAGTCTCGCATTCGCTTTTATTATTAATCTTTTCTGTTAAAATAAATAATTTTTGAAGTCATACGGGACGATTTTATAAATTAGCTATAAATTATAGCGTTCAATTCGCTAGAATTTTTTAAAAGTGATTTCTCGCAAGTAGAACTATCCTGTTTCAAAAAGTTTTAGTTTTTTATTGATCATTTAACAAAATTTGGATATTAAAATAGTCTTTCTATGTAATATTTTGGAGAATTATAACAAGAATAAATAAGAAAAAATTTAAGATATCGCCGAAAAATACTCGATAAAAGTTT
>NW_017259208.1:105161-106389 GCF_001594045.1 Atta colombica | reverse complement strand
TATAATAATATATAATATTTCTCTTCTGTGTTAATAATGTCAGACTCTGTACTTTATTGTGTTTCTGCCAAGAAACTTCATTGCCAACGAAGCATTACTCGTACTGCAGTTTTAATATTATCAACTATTCCGATAACAACAGTAGGTACAATATAGGAATAAAGGTTCTTTTTATCTAAACTTCTTGCACAGTTTATTTTCTTTTTTTCCCAACAAAAAAGAAAACTTAAGAAAAATGAACCATGTACAGAAGTTTAACTAAGAAAGCGTAATGATTTCTATATTAATATTTAATTCATCAAGTTATAAAACTTTTAATTATTTATTGATTTTGTATCTTTGTATTCTTCAATCAAAAGAAAAAAAAATAAAATTAAAAATGACGAAAAATATTCTTTAAAATCTTTCAAAATTTTATTTGATATCTTCGTTATAAATTAAGATTTTTTTTAAAAAGTATTCATTTTTATATTGCATAGCAAAAAAAAGTTTTAGAAAAAGTATGTAGGAATATAATATAAATATATAGTGATCTTTTTTCTCCATGTCAGGCATGTGCATGGAATATGATTGCAGTAAAAACACCGAATAATTCTTTAAAAAAGTGTATATACATTTATCTATATATTCCTTTCTGTTAAAATTTTTAAAGTCATGCGAGATGATATTATAAATTAACTGTAAATTAACATTCTATGCGCCATATTTTTCAAAAGTGATGGTTTCTCGCAAGTAGAACTATCCTAAAATTTTTATTTTTGTGCAAAGATACGTATAGATAATAATACTTATAGGCAATAATAATATAGATAAATGTAACTCCGATTCTAAAATTTTTATTTGTGCAAAAGTGCATGTGAACAATCGAGCTGTTAGCAATAAAGCAAAAAGAGTCATCTCATATTGAAAGACTTTACTTGTGCATAACTTGTGTAAAACACAGCTTGAACAATTTTTGCATATTTATTTTTTTGTATGATAAAATTATAACACTGCAGTATATTGTCGAAACTTGCAAGCTTTCTCTTTGAAACGCGTTTAATTATAATATAAATATATTTCATATAATATTTTATAATGCGAAAATTAAGTTAATTCTTACATATTTAAAGAATTTATAGATAATATAATAGTTTAAGCGGAATTGATTATGTATTTTATGTCTTTTTAAATAACTTAACATTTGTGATATACTAGATAATATTTATAAGTTATTATCTATTATATT
>NW_017259208.1:100264-105061 GCF_001594045.1 Atta colombica | reverse complement strand
TATATATATATTTATTGTTAGATATAAATAGTCATTATTATAAGAATATTTTCCGTACAAAAATTGCAAATTTTTTTTTAATTTATGGAAAAGACAAACTATATCAAAAATTTTTTTGTATTACACTAAATATTCTCGCAATTTTTATAGAAGAAAATTCTTTCTAATTTTAATTAAAAAATTGTTCAGATTATACAAGAATATCTGAATCTGAATATCTGAATGACCTTTCTTCGCAAACATCTCTTACAAATAAATATTTATTCTGATGTTTTCTTTATCATGCGGAAGTAAAGTATACGATAGTCTTATTGATTGTTGTTAGTTTTAGATAAAAATCATTACTAATTGTAAGTGGATTTTATTTATTTGCATTCCAATATGACGTACGCAATATCATGTGGTTTGAAGAAAAATATATCTTGTTTGTATCCGGGAGCAAAGATCAAAAGAATCATGCAATATACTGACCTCTCACAGGGCATAAGAATTTTTAGAAACATTATTATATATTACTTGATGGTATTATAACAATAACTTGAAAGAAATGAGTTTATTAATTTATGAATAAATGAAAACATGTTATATAACAAATCGATTTTTATTAGTAAGATCATATCTATTTAATATTTACTGTAATTACTTCTTTTCTATACTTTTTCATTTTAATTGAAATATTAATATCCAGACTTTCAATGCGTGCACGCATATCGCATGCCTATTATCGCATGCCATATTTCATAATCATTAAATAATTTATTTTTACAATTGATTGAAAATATATGTAGTTTGTGCTGCTTAAATTTTAATTTAACATACGTTCTTTAAATCAGATTATTATAATTTTTTCCACGATATCGCGCATTTATACTCCTTCGAAATATAAAATATAAAATATTTTTTCTTCTAAATAATTCAGAAGGGTATAACTCCTTTAAGATATTTTTTCTAATATACAATTAAAAATTTTTTTAGTTATTTTTTTTTTATTTTAATTATTCGAATTATTTTCTTATCGAAGGATCTATTTTTTCTCTCTTATTTATTCTAGAAATCTTATCTTTTTTCTAATTTTTTATTTCAGTTATTGCCAAGACTCTCAACATTCTTCATGTATTCTTCATACATTTATTTTAATTATCAGAAAGTACCTTTTAGTGTAATGATCATTTGAAAAAGTATCTTTTAAATTTTTTAATGCTCAATATTTGTAAATCATTTTTTAAGTCTAGGTCCACAATTTTGCTTTAAGAAACCTTAAAGTTGTAAAAAACTGAACAATCACAGTTTATTTTTTTTATATTCGACTGTGATTATTATAATAAATAAATAAATTGGTTAATTTCTTATGACTTTACGGCTTAAAATCCATTTTACGTAAACATAATTGTAAGTGATCGTAGTTGTAACAATTCACCAACCACAGTCGGATAGTCTCCTTGTATTCAAGTATGATTAGTCTTACAATTACAACTACATTTACGCAATTGTAGATCGTCGGGCTTAAGGCCTCTTACAACAAAGTTATAGACCTAGACTTATATTTACTAACATTTTGTAAAGTTTTTCTATATTAATATGCGTTGTGCTTCTCCCACCAAACAGAAAGAATCTGCATTGACCTTGAAACATTAAATCATTGGAATAGCAGTCGTTTCATAAATCCCGCGGTCAACATAATTCTCATCCCGACTGTGCATTCGTGCTTCGTCGATTGTGGCAAGCACATCGTCGTCGTCTTCTCAATCGTCAATCACGACGCTGCAGCTGATCATCCACAACTCGTCTCGAGTTTAATCACGTTTAAATACAATATTAATGCAAAGTCATGCCGCTGATAATCTTCTAACGTATCACATCGTTGTTATCGAACTTTTAATACTACGCGCCGGTTCAGTACAAGCAGTCGGTCGGTGTTTGATTGTCAGTGCACATCCGACCACGACTTGACACGCGACGCGACGCCAAGGGAGTGGTCATTATCGACGTAATAAGTGAGGTAATATAGATTTAATATATTGATATATATAGATCTGAGAACAAATCAAACGAATCCTTATTCTTTCGCGACACGTTATTAAATATATCTGTTATGAAATATTACTTAAAAAAATTAATTTACATTAAAATTTTATTGATTCAATTTGTTTTTTTATCATCTCTTTTTCTATTTATTTTGGATATTATTGTTGGAAATTAAAATATGAAATAATATGTAATATTCTAAGTTTTTTTACTAAAACGAGTATAACGCGCACGTATAGTTATCGCTTTTACATTTACGTCATATTTATGTTATATTATAGTTATATTATTAAATTTATATTATCATTATTATTATATTAATGATTATTATGATATACGATGTGTACAAAATGCGCATACAATGTTAATTAGTATCAAAGAGTTTTTCTTTCTAATCTTTTTTCTACATTTGTCATAAAAAGAAATCGAAGGGCTTACTATTACACAGATTAACCTACATTTTTTAAATATACACAGTCCAAATCCTTCAATTGTTCGACATTTGAATATGACAAAACACAGACATCTTTATTGTTTTATCGTGAGAACTATCGTGTGCAATTAGTGTTTAGCTTGACCACTAAAGTATGGCTGTTATTTATGTAACGGTCAGGCAGAATTGTCGGACTATTAAAATTTACATGCGATTATATGCGTACTGTTACGGTCAAGTAACACTCCCAACGGGAAACTGACCACATTATGTAGCACGTAAAATATTTTCTTCAATAATCTATTTTTTCTCAGTTAGCTACTGAGGCCATGGTTTGATTAATGTTGACACACTCATAAATATCATTTATCTTTGTTCAATATTTGACAAACAACAAGGAACAATTTTAAAAGTGTTACAAGCATGAATTTAATCTCGTTGTGTGAACACAATCGCGTCAGTATGTATTTCAATACGAGATTGCAGATATATATGATTTGTTAAAGTCACGGAAGAGATACCGTTGATTGTCGAGAAGTTAAATAACTCTGAGAAGCACTCCTGAGAAGCACTCGTCTGCATCATTTCGCACGTGAAAGAATAGATTGCGAAACGTTATCTAAGAATCTAATTCTCCCGCTCTCAATACTACGTGACTTCAACACAAGATGACGTTAAACTAATATTAGTAAATTTTATGTTTGGAAATCCTTTTTTTTAATTACGAGCGTACAATAAACAATTTGTCTAATGATAATCGTTTGGAAACAAAACTGTCTCCTAAAAATAGTATGCATTCGTACATTTTATATATAGTCATTAAGACTTCAAAAAGAAATTAAATAGAAAGTAACACGATTTATTTGATTGCTGTTGGTAGCATATCCTTATATTGATAGCAGCAATTATATGTATAAATTTTATGCTTTTGTTATAAAATTATGCAAATAAAAAAAGCATTTTTGCACAGTCACATTTATTAATCACGATTAACCGGTTGTTTTAATAGATAGATAGAACGTAATGCTTCGATCTAAATATTTTTTAAGACTTATTAATTTATTAGTTAGACTTATTTTTTAAGACTTATTAATTAGTATGTGCTGTTACAATTGATTGAAAATTAATATTTTTCTCTTGTTATACAAGTTACACGATTTCAAATTAAACAAAGATTTTATTCCTGAAATTTTGTAATGTAAGGATAAAGTTTCTTAAAACTCTATACCTACGCTCGAAAAATTGCTACACAATCAAATAGTTTCTTGGCTTATATAATCGAGCTATTAGTTAACGAGAAAATAATATTTATTTTATTTACAATGTCGCAAACATTTCGACTTACAAAGTCTTCTTCAGTGAAATTCGCAAATTATTATCTCTCTATTTCCTCTATAAATTAACTATTAAATTATATTACTAAAAAAGTCGTTTATATCCATACGTTTATTATACAATTAATTGTTCGATAAACTTGAAATCTTGGAATTTTATTTTTAATGTGACTGTAGCTTGTTTAAATTTATGACTTGATTAAATTCTCGATAATAATCGGAGAACTGAGCATAAAAATATTTTAATAATGTGACTGTAGAATAAATGTTGACGGAATGATAATGATATTATATATAATTATGATAATAAATATAGATACTTATAATTATAGATACTTATAATTAATCCGAACGACTTTTTTAGTATATATTATTAGTTTATAGAGGAAAGAGAATGATAAATAGTTTGCGAGCACTAAAAAAGATTTTATAAGTCGAAACGTTTGCGACATTATGAATGTAGAAATAAAATAAATGTTATTTTCTTCTTCTTCTTATAGTCAACCACTAATTGCTTGATTATAGAATAGGCCGAGAAACCATTTCTATATTTATAGATTTGCTCATATTTAATTTGTTTCAAATGTATACAAGTAGTCTCGGTTTCAATATTAAAAATACGTATTTATTCGTTAAAATACATTTAATATTACAATAATGTATAATAACGTAATTCATTAAATAATTAATAAATAAATAATAATATCAACAAATAAAGTATTATCATTAATAATGTTAAATGAATTTATTAAATGAATAAAAATTCGTTTTTACTAATTTTGTATTTTATAACATATTTTGTTTTAATTTATTTTGATTTATATTAAATAAAATTCTGTTATAATGTTATACGATATACAAAATATGACATATTTAAGTATGAAATAAATTAATTAATATATGCATACAGTGTGAACAAAAAGACGCAATTTTAACTGCTGTTGTAAACTATCTAATTTATATTCAAAGATGAATGAAGCAAATACCAAAGTATATATAGAATGT
>NW_017259208.1:96703-100164 GCF_001594045.1 Atta colombica | reverse complement strand
ATTTATAAATATATATATAACTAAATTAAGATAAATAAATTTTCCATAACACATCTTACTTCATCTTTTGAAATAATATTTGTACTTTCTATCGATATAACTCTGATACACTTGATACACTTGATATATATGTGATTTTATTGCATTAGCTTAGTATTTTACCGCTCCTACTGCTTTATCTAATATGCCATTTGTTAAATTTAACAGAATTGCATCAAGATGCCACACGTTCTAAATACCTTGTTCCATCTGGTCAGTTTAGCGACCTACAGCTTCACAATCTATTACACCTACAATGTATTACAGTTTCCTGAGTACAAAAAGTTTAACAATTTCGATCCTGGCCAAAATAAATACTTAACGGTGTGGAATTTGGTAAGTAATATTTTAGTTTCAATCATATAAACTCATCATCTCTCCTTTTCTTAGATAAAATATATGATAATATATTAGTTATTATAAAATATATAAATGTAAAATACATAAAATATTTAATACTAATAAAAAATATGTCGCATGATAAAGACAGAATAAAACAATAAATAAAGTAGCTTATACAACAAATATTTTTTAAATAATATCCGATTTATATTATAACTTTTATACTTCATAGCATAGATTTTTTAGTGTTTTAAATAAAATAAATTTTTATTGATATTTTATAAGAAATTAAATAATTCCTGTAAAATGAATTTTTATCTGTAGTCGAATTTTGTAAAAATGATTGATAGAGATATAGATATTGCAGTCATTTTCTACCCAAATTGGTCAATCAGAGCTTGAAATGGAGATTGAACAATTTTTATATGGAATTCCATATATCGAATCTATCAAATTTTTCGTAGTCAGTTCACAAATCAATTGTTTGAACCTTCTCTGCTCGTGACATACGTAACTTGATGCTTTTTTTTTACGTTAGTCACTGTGAGTTATATATATTGTATAAATTACAAAGAAACTTTTTTTGCGCACGCAAATATAACAGAATTATTTAAACAAAATTTTTTTTATAGCTTTGAATTAAATATGGCCATAAGTACATGTTAACATGTGTTATAGAAATTATAAACATTACATCATTATATATGAATAAATGAATATTAATGCTCTTGTCATTCGTCATTATCATCAAAATGAATTATAAAACTTAAAAAATAGGAAATCTTAATAAAACTTGCATTATAATATGCTTATATAATGCTAATTATACACTAAGTAATCTTCTAAAGTAAATCAATTCGATATTGAAAAGAGCATGTAAGCCAACATATTGTTGTTATACATTGTTTTTATATATTTTGTTATGAATAAACAATATTAGATACTTGCAAAAAACCAGCGTTGGCTTACATGCTCTTTTTATTATTAATATTGGAATATTAGAATATTATTATTAATAGATATTAGCTTATATAACGTTAAAATAAATTACCTTACGACTAAACTAACGACAAACTATTTTGTACACAGCATGTTAAGTTGGTGTAGTGCTTAGACGTTCTGTATTAGTAAATAAATATATCATTTATTACTCTTCTCTTGTATTTAGTATTTCGAATAATAATATATCTTGTGATAATTCAAGATTTACAAGTATTTATTGGTTCATGAAATTTCTCAACTTTATGAAATATTAGTATTATGTATCAGTTTTTTATAAAATAAATGTTACATAAATTAAATTTATTTTTGTTAAATTTCTTATAAATATGATTATGTAAACATATTTTAATTTATCATTGTTATTTAATCTTCTTTTTGTTGTATGTTTTTTTTTAAACTTGAAAAACTACCAGCTGTGATATAATATCTTGTGACGTTGAAATATGATATCTGAATATGAATATTTCTTTTGAATAAATTGGTTAGCGATGGAAAAGTCCTTTGCTTCATCAGTCATTATTGTATATTGCTTTTAATACTCAAAATAAGTTAATTTTTAGTATTAAATTGATCAGTTATTAAATTCTGTAATGGATGAGCTCTAAAATAGGTCAAATTAGAATTAACAAGTTCAGATTTATGATTTGACTGGATTATGTATATTCGTATTCAGTGTTTCAGATTTAACAAAGGATGGAGAAATATCATTGTTTTCCCTTCACTATTGTGTCATCAACTTTGTTGTAACTTCAAGTTTGTAGAAAATCTAGTCCTTATAGAGTGATAAATTGCTCTCTCTTTCTCTCTCTTTCTCTCGTCTTTATCTTTCTTTTCTTTCTCCAACAAATCGTATTCTAGATACAGTTTTATTATTTCTTTGGCGGACTTCTAATGCAACAAAATATCCGAGCAGAATAAAAAATCGTATATAGTCAAAATGACTCCAAAATGATTACTAAAAGTCATTTTCGATCAGTCACGATTTATTTTAATTGTTGTTTTGATATTGTCATGATCTGTTATTATTCTGTTATTATTACCACCTTATATCTTTAAATGTTATAAATAAATAAAGAATATATAAGACATTACATAATAACAACTTAAAATCAAACGTAAAATCAATTTCTAGAGTTTCGAATTTAAACATTAGAGGCTTGAACAAGAGCTAGTTAACCGAGCATAGCAGAATTGCAGAGGAAGAAATTACATAGTCTCTACACAAACAGTAATTTGAAGAGATACGCCTATATAAAGGCTGCATCTCAGCTCAAGGCTGTGGAGAAAAACATGCATGCGAGTCCGATTGGCAATCAGTTCAAGTCGACCATCTGCTGTCTCAATTTAAGGGATTATGCTGGTATTAGTCGTGAGATTTTCTTCGAGATTTTATTTGCTCAGGATATGGTCAGTGATTCCTAAGGGCGGGAGCATTCTTGTGCGTAACGCAAGAAAATAATTCAATCAATTAAAATTCTTTGTTTCTTTCCTTTCCATCAAATAAAAGACTTTGTTCGATTTTCTTATGCTTTATGAATTATGGCATTACGCAAGAATCTACAGTGAGAATAAAAAGTATTCGTAAGGACATTTTTTATTTAAAAAATCTATCTGTAGAAAATAAACATTAATTAGCAATTTTATACAATGAATACATTCTGTTCTAATATAAACAATCAAGCTGTGCATGTATTTCTGCATGTATTTTAGAAGCTAAATTTCTCGATAGTATGAATACTTTTTGACCATCCAAACAATATAATTTTTAATTTTCAGATAATATATTTTCTATAATTAATACACATCTTTTTGGAATATATAATTTAAAAAAACATATAGTCTATTTTATTCTTTATGAATAAATTGTTAATTATTTAACAAGAAAGGATTGTCAATTAAACCCAGAATCGACGTCAAATTAGTATTGAAATCATCGTATCGATATTTATTCGACATCAATTCGATGATTTATTTCTTGGATGTTTTTGGCAGGGTTGGGAAAGTTAATGTTTTTTTTTTAACTGAATAAAGTTAAAGTTAAATGCTTTACAAAATTAATAAAGTTAAATTAAAAGTTA
>NW_017259208.1:93189-96603 GCF_001594045.1 Atta colombica | reverse complement strand
CTACAATATAGATTATTAAATAAATTAAATTTTTAATTTTTTTATTCATATGTAATATAAGTATATAATACATAATACGATATAGCTATATAAGTTATATAACTTTAAAAAAACAGCTAGCACATAGAAAAAATACAAGATTAGTGATTACTTTTTAATAAGTCTTAAACCATAAGAAATTGACCAATTACAATTGAATGCGAGAAGAATAAAATTTGACCGTAATTGATCAATTTCTTATGACATAAGGCTTAAAACACCTAGATCCGGACTAAGGCTTATGGCATAAATAACCGCACAAATCAGAAGACTGTATTAGCACCTTAAGAAATTACTTAAGTTAATCTTAAAAAATATGAACAGATTACGAATATATGTTCTTAGTCTTATTATATCTTATTATTTCTCTAAGATATTTAAAAGAGAAAAAAATTTTTTAAACTTAAAAAAAGTTAACATTTAAAAGTAACTTAGTTAAGTTACTTTTAAAATTTCATGCTTTTAATTTAAGTTAAAAGTTATTAACTTTTTAACTTTTTTTTTAACTTTTAACGTTTTAACTACTTACTACCCAACCTACTGCTTTTTGAAAATAAAGTTTTTCTAAAAAACATTTTCTCTATGAGTATGAATATTTTTTGCACTCATTATATTTCTGTCCTAATGAGCTTTTTATGAACAGAATAAACTTTTAAGTCTTAAATCATAAGAAATTACAATAGTTGAATGTGAGAAGAATAATCTATTATGATCAATTTCTTCTCTCTTAGCTAGAACTTAGGTAATGACTTATTGTAGAAAACTCATAAGAAAGTGCAAGTTCGACGGTGAGTAGGGCGCCAGAATACCTAAATCCATTACTGTCACGTTACTCCCTTCCATCCTTTTCTACTGAACGGCGACCGCATGAACCAAACGCACGCACCACGCTGCAGTCTTTTCTCCCTTCCTGAATCCCACCCGTCGTTTTATTCCACTATCAGTAAGGACAGTAAGTCGCGGGCCGCCGACACGAGTGTGCTCCAAGTGTTCTTTGTGCTAACCACGTGAAACGTGATTTCGGTGTCTCGCGTTCCGAAAAAGAAAAATAAGAGTAAGAGAAAAAATACAAGAAAGGCAGACGTTGCATATATACCTATGCCCTCTTTCAAGAATTGAAGCGCACATTTTCCTCATCGAATAAGGGTAGATCAGGGTAGATCGATCGGTAGTACTCCGAGGTCGTGGAGAGACGTACACGTACATGGACCGTGATTAAAAATAGAGTTCTCTACGTCTTTTTCTCTCTTTCACTCTCTCTCTCTCTCTCTCTCTCTCTCTCTCTCTCTCTCTCTCTCTCGCTTTCATTAGACGGGTGTGTCGGTGGACTATGATGAAAGTAGAATCTAGACCTCCCCCGCGCCTATCACATAGGCAAAGTGTTGCGTGATCTTGACCGAGTATACTGCTTAAAATATACGCGGTGCTGTTCACGCGCGAGAGTAACTTCTACGTATGTTGCATACACACGTACATGCGCATGACATGCAACAGAAGCATGTCTTTCCGTATCCAACAAATAGACCTTGCTCTCGATGAACGAGCGTGTCACGACAACCCTCGCTGTATAGAAGGAGGTTAGAGTTGTTCACGGATGCGTCGTGTTCCCCAAAATCTCCGCTGCATGTTCAGCATCAGCGATCGATCACAAATGATCACCGCTCGTTAAGCGGCGTAGATTCTGAGATCTGAATTTCTATCGACGTGGCGGAGCACGTGGTATGGTTATGACATCACGCAAAGAAAACTTTATAAATGAGAAAAAAAAGAGAAAAAATATTTACACAAATATAGAGATAGAGATTCTAGAGATAGAAAAATCGTGGATTTTTTAAAAGAGCGGGAAGGAATCGGTAGACTTCCGCGTAAACTTTGAAAAATCTCTTATTGATCTAGTCCTTTTATTATGAATTTGTATTTGCTGCGATTTATTCATAAAGAAAAGAATTATTTATTTAGTTACTTAATTTTAAATGGTAAAGTAAAGGCATCTACAAGTGGTTAAAAAAATAAAACTTGCGAAAATTCCGTAAAAAAACGGAAATCGATATAAAGTTTTAAATCCCGCATTGACTTGTCCTTATTATAAATTGATTTTGACTGTTTGATTTTTCTGTGATTTATTAAAAATCATTTATCTATTTTTATTTAATTTTTAATGATAGACCTATAGGCGACAGGAAATTCCAATCTTCTTTAAAGAACGGAGAGAAGACCGATTTAAACTTTTAAAAATCTCATTCCCGTTTATTGTGGATTCGTATTAGTCGGCGATTTGAATTGTTTGCGCTTTATTTATAAAAGAGTAAATTATTTAGTTAATTTTTGATAAATATTAATTATTTATTTATTTATTTTATTTTTTATTTAATTAATTTTTAATAACAGATCTATTAATAGTACAAAATAAAAATTCTTAAAAAGGACAAAAAGAGAATAATTGATATAAATTTAAAAAAACTTTCATTAATCTTTCTTTCATTTAGATTTATATTTGTCACGATTTGAACTTTCTATAGTTTATTCATAAAAGAATTAATTTTTGTTTGTTTAGTTAAATTTTTTTTAATGACAGATCTACGGATGATAGGAAATTGTGGATTTTAAAAGGTGAGAGAGATTGGTATAAATTAAAAAATCTCATTCATCTTTTTATTAGATTCATTAACTTTAATTTCACATCTACAATTATTATTTTTATTATTTTCTTCTCCGTTAGAGAAAGGAAAGAAGAAAAAGAATAAATCTATAATTAGTATACGGGAACCACAATCTTTTTTCTGTTTCTTATAGAATACTTAATCACATTGTTTCTTTTAATTTTGCGGAAATTGCTAAAATCATTATTGCAATTACCTGAAAAAAAAAAAACAAAAATTGAAGTCGATACATTTGTAATTTATCTAACGATTTTTTGATTGAAGTACTAATAAATTGCTTAAAGGAAGAGATATATGGTAATTCAAGTTGTAATAAATCATTACATCATGAAAGAAATTTTAATAAATTATCATATATCATTGTCACTTGTTCGCGCCGTAAATGCCAAAATGATACTTAATTTGACGTTAGAAGAAAAAGCTAACAATAAGTGATGATTTAAAAAGGTCTTATTTTTTAACTAAATTAAAATATTCGTACAATTGTCTAAAAAAAATAATAATAAATCATATGTTGCAATAAGTCGCAAATTATCTTCCCTTAGATTGCCCTATTTCGATTAAAAATATTGTTTGGAGAATTGTTGATCTGCTGTTTTATTGATAAAATGTAACAGTTCGAGTACAATTTTTTTTTTATCAGTATATTTTTTTTTATGGAAGAACATACAAGAGAGCGATGGAAATTTTGAATCATATGTTAAATCCTATCTTC
>NW_017259208.1:90511-93089 GCF_001594045.1 Atta colombica | reverse complement strand
TATATATATATATATACATATATATATATGACATTTTATTATTTTTGTAAATTTGTTATTCTTTTCTATTATTAATTAATTATTTTTCCATCACTTCTGTATTTTGTATACATACACAATTCTTGTTTCTATTTTCCCAATATATTTTCCTTTGAGTTTTTCTTCTTCTATCTGAAACTTTTTCTATTTGGAACTTTTTTCGTACTTATACTGTTTACTTCTCTATCCGAAAATTTGTCCATGTTCTTTGTACTTAACTACTTTTTAATGTACTCTTTATACTGGCATGTAATCGACAGATAGCAACACCACGAATTAATAGCTTCTGTCGATAGCATGTGTATCTACAAAAATTTGAGGGGAATGAATATTAATGACAACCAATGTATTGATAATTGTAGAGTAAATGCTATCCTTGGGCGAATAATCGCGTTCCAGATTCGTGAATTAAAAAGTCTCTATCGCATAAAGTGAGTTATGCAAAGTAATAGCCCGACAACGGGTCACCTAATATTTCTTTGAACGCTTCGCAGTCCATATTAAATCCGTGAAAGAAAAATGACCTATATTAATTTTACACTTCGATAGCAGGGCTAAAAAAAAGAAAAAAGACAACGGACTTACTTACGAATAAGCGAACCTCAATGACCCAGTAAAAATATAAAGCGTTAAATATTTAAGCGTTAGAAAATTTGAAGACTATACATTGCCGTGCGTACGTGTTGTGTGTATTTTATATGTATATATATATATTTTTTTTATTGAATATTTATTTACTGTAAATATTTATTTTCATTTATATCAAATATTTACTAATTTTATGAGCGTTTGTTTTCTTAATATGTTCAATTTAAGCGTTAAATTTAACGAGAGAATAAATAAAGTCTGTCTGGGTTGCTTGAAATCTCATAAATTTTTCATTTCGTGATATCTAGGAAAAGATAGAAGGTAAAGATTCTAAATGCAAAAAGTGCAAGCATTGCGAACAGACTTAATTTAGTGTTGAATGTGTTCCTAGATACTTGAATAATTTTTTTATTCTCAATTCAGTGAACGGAGCACTCTATTATATCAGAGATCTCGGATTCGGTCTTAGTAGGAATCAAAAATATTTACGCTTGTGTCTCGGAAAAGGTCAGTAATCTCCCGAGAGTATTCTTGGTCATAGAAACATCTCTCGAAAAATCGTTTGGAACCGATATTAAAACTGTAGGTATGCTTGTGGCGATTCCCAGTGAGAAACGACAATGAAATCGATGTCGAATCGACGTCGATTCGACATCGATTTGATGATTTCGATGTCGAATCGATATCGATTTGATGTTGATTCCATTATCATTTCTCATTAGGTTGAATAAACAGCGTGTGCACCACAAGCATATAAGAAAGGTGTAGGACCAAGGCATAAAAAAATTTAAGCAGTAAGCGAATTGATCAATCACAGTAGAGTCTGTAAAACCATAAAGTAAGCAATCCAATATGTTAATTTTCTTATTGCTTATGTCTTACTACCTTAATTTTTTTGTGTGCCATGATCCTAACATAGGCCCAACGTAAGAAAAAAAAGAAGAGAATTCATTAAACGCCGCATTTGTTTTGATATTCGTTATTTTATTATTTTTATCTGCTTTATGTTTTCTCACAAGTTTTTATTCTCGCTTGATATCCAATATTCTTAACTGCAATCTATCTTTATATTTAATCGTTCAATGTCACGAGAAAATATCTTCTTTTATAATTGTAGATATTACGTGATAATCCATAAAAAAGTAATCCATAAAAAAGTTTCGATTAATTTAGGACTAAGACCAGTCTATCATTATATACTTTGTGCTTGTACAAAGTGCTTTTATATCGCATAATGCGATTAACAGGGTCATTTAAGCGCATGATAAAATGTGAACGCTTCTTCAGTACTTGTCCAAGCTATTGTACTACCTCTCAGTTGGTATCTCTCAGTGACATAATATTTCGTTCCCGCTACTTCATATAATACTAAGAGTGAGTGTAAATTATTCTTCCTCGTGAGAAATACAAGATAGAAATCAAGCGTAGAGATACAGAGAAGTAAATGAACAGTGAGATATAATATGGAAAGCAACACACATTATATTTTGATTTTACATTAAAAAGATTTATGTAACGCGTAATATAAAATAAAGATGAAACGAAAGATGAGTTATGTAATTCTTACTCATAAAACGTATATATTACTAGTGTTTTAATACAAATGAGCGAATCTTATTTTCGAGCGACATCATTAAAACACGTGTCAATAAAAAATAAATAACGAAAAAATTAATATTATGTAAATTAATACGAGAAAAGGAGGGAGAGAGAGAGAGAGAGAGAGAGAGAGAGAGAGAGAGAAACCGTGCTTTATATGAACCAAGATACAAACATTTATAATTGTTAACATGTTAGATTAAGCAATCAAAACGTCACATGTTTCCTTGAAAAATTTCGCTGTGTTTGAAATCTGATTATTATTCAAATTAATTCAGAAACGATTTACTTTTTCGAATGATTATTTCTTTCAATCTTTTTTACTGATGTAAAAAGTTCTTTTTGTAATCAT
>NW_017259208.1:89626-90411 GCF_001594045.1 Atta colombica | reverse complement strand
GTGTGTGTGTATAGAATAAATATAAAAATGAAATATACATATGATATAAAGCATGTATATTTAAAAATAAATTATGTAATATTTTTATTCATAAACGTATATATTTTTAGCGTCTTAATACAATTGAACGAATCTTATTTTCAATATACATCACTAAAAACACGTTCATGAAAATTAAATAAGAAAAGAAGTAATATGTAAATAATGCGAGAGAGAGAGAGAGAGAGAGAGAGAGAGAGAGAGAGAGAGAGAGAGACATGAGAACCGCGTTTCTCTCTCCTTCTCTCTACAAATTTATTGCAAATTACAAAGGAGAAAAATTTGTTATGCACGTGGAATCTTTTTTAACTGGGTATACTTAGTTACGTATAAATTATGTAACTTGGCTACATACACTTGCTTGCATAATGTACGCATGTGTTGAGAAATTATTAGTTGAAACTTTCTATCTCCGAACTATCTTCCGTTTACGTTATATATTTGTTACTCTTTCAACAATAATTCCTGATCTCGGTGTGATATTTATACGATGATTAAAAATATATGTATATACGATAATCAATCAAATAATGAATAGATTGTTCATTGATTCGTGTCTTTCTAACATCATTCTCGAGAATTCATATACAAGTGCCCTTCATAATTACATGAGTGTCAGCAAGAAAAAATTGCGTAAAAGTGAAGAAAATAAAACAATTTTTTTTAATTAAAATCTTTGATTTTTTTGTACATATTTATATTTTTTGAAAAACGTAGATTTTAAATATGACAAATAAAACTGTTAC
>NW_017259208.1:74290-89526 GCF_001594045.1 Atta colombica | reverse complement strand
CACACACACACACACACACACACACACACACACACACACACACACACACACATACACACACGTACACATGCACAAGTTGATATATTTATGTGTAAATATCTAAATAATTATATTTTCACAATCTGTATATTATTTTTTACAATGAAAATTATTGATAATAAAAGATAAATTATTTTTATTTTTTACAGAATATAAATATATATATATAGAGTATAAACAGAATGTTTCAAAATTCTCCTCTCATCCTCTCATTTCTATTGCTTAATCACAATTCTTGGATCAATGAATGGAAATAAATTTCGTAAAATGCTATTGCTTATTGCAATCTTAAATTTTTATATAATCAGGTCCGGAATACCATATTTGCCGAGATTGTGTTTAGATGTTCTTGTTATCTCTTTATATTTTTATTACCATATTTGCCGAGATTGTGTTTAGATGTTCTTGTTATCTCTTTATATTTTTATTGCAGCGATTTCTCTTGGTATATATCATTTTTTTTCAAGATAAGATTTAACAATCCGATCTCCGCAGAGGGTTTAAAAAAGTAACGTACGCCTAGAAATTGCTGCAATTAGAGCTGAAACTTCATTTGCAGATAATAGAAAATGCGGTTTGAGAGAGTGAAAATATAGTTTGAACGGCCGATTAGTAGATTATTCCGGATTTGATTATGTAAAATTTTCTACAATTGGGTTTCATACTTAGTACCATCGGGCACGAAAGTTTCAATGAGATCCTAACGATTCTCATAACACCAAGAAAAATAATTTAAAAAGAAAAAATATGAGACTGTTTTAAAAGAACTGTGTACATCGATGAGTGCGTTCCTGCTTTTATTTGACGTCGAGTCGCGGGTGTCCGTGTGATCCTCAAAAAGAGATAATTACACGTTTTCAGACTTACTCGTGAACAGCCGTAAGATGCGAGAGGGCCTAGTGATTGGATTCCATGCAGTTACTTTTCTGCAATATGCTTTTGCGGTTTTTTATGATTACACGTATACGATCGTGCCGCACGATGTTAAGAGTGTGCACAACGCCTACGGTGGGAAGTTCAAGTTCCTAACGTTCTGGGATGCGGTTAGTATTGACATGCAAGCTAAGTGCGTTTTAGTTTGATAAAATTGCAAAGTTTTTGTCTTGGTGTCGGTACCTACATACACGATATACACAGACCAACACAAACGCATCCCCTGTATCGATTTTCTCGCTATCACTGAAATTGTTATGTCGTCTAAGAAAACGGAACGGGATTTTCTATTTAAAATTGTTATATATATTCACAATAGTTGATTTGGAAGACTAGATTAATAAATATTAATATAACAAAATCTCAACCTGCGACCTGTGGCGAACATGATTTGCTTCAAGAAATTCAACGGAAATCATTATAACAAGATATTATTATATCCATGTTCTTATTATCTTTTCAATTTAATTTTTTCTACTTATGTCCGCAAAGACCGTTACTTCCGCGGGAATAGTTTGTACTTTATGATGCATAAGATGATGATGAGATATTTAATTTTAGATATAGAAACGTCTATGAGAATTACAATTTCAGCGATACAGCAATCATTAATCAAGACATCATTTCTTTCATTCTTAGACATATTTTCATCCTGTTTTATCTTGCTGCTCTTCGCAAAAAGAAATTACTACAGAGTAACAATTACAGAGCAACAAGAAACTCTATTCTTCGAAAAAAAAAACTGATTCTCTACGATCATAGATCCCATATATGCAATGTATCCTTATTACCCTGTTACGTAATAGTGAAAACCGACACGTCTACTAATATAATACTAATAGATTTCGGGCAAAAATCACAAATAACAATGATATAATATTCCTCGAATTAGCAATATAGAAAAACGATATCGAGTATTATCAACTGATAATCGTTGATGAATTATAAAAACCAATGCAACGCATATATGCGGTAATAACTGGGAAGCTAAATGGTTATTTTGTAATGAATGAACAGAATAAAACAGAATAAATTGGATTTCTAATGTAAAAGAAACATCACTTTTATTATTTTATTATCACATAGAATATATACATATAAACTTGTATATACATATAAACTAAAAATAAATATTATAAAAAAGAATAAATAATTTAAATTTGAACGATACATGTTTTCGGAATAATGACTATCTGAACTTGCATAATAATTAAAGCGCTTTTAAAAACTATTAATTACTCTCTAAATCTAAATCAGTGAAGTTCAAGTAAAAGAAAGAAGAATATTTGAGCATTATATAATTAAAATACTGATATTTGCACATTAATTTCAATTTTCCAATATCGTATTCATTGAATTTAAACACTAAAATAAGATTAAATCACATAATAAAGATTAGCTAAGTTAGGGGATCTCACATTTAATTCACTGATTACCACTGGCATACTTGGCATTGATATCAGTGATTATCTACTGATTCAGATTTTAGAAAGTACATAATTTTTAATTTATATATATATCAATAATTGTAGCTGTATTTTTAAAAATTTTCAAGCAAATTCTTTTCATGGAAATTAATCGCCCCTTATGTCGACAAACATAAATTACTGAGCTGTGTAATCAAATTTCATTTTCAATTTTTTTTATAATGCTAATTTTTACATATTCATAAATATATATACTTTTTGAATTATGTGCAAATGAAAAAATAATGATCATTTTTCATTTATTTTAATTTTGTTCACTATTGACTATCTTATTATAAAATAACGACTTATAATTTCAATAACTAATTTGTCATCTTTATCATAATAAAATGCTTTTAATTTGAAGAAATATGTAACAGTGTTAGTTATATATTGAGTGCAAATAGACTTTTTACATAAGATACAATAAATTACGATATTTTTATAAGAGATATAAAGAAAATTAAAAATTTAAGAAATATTATATAATTAAAGAAATCATCTCAAAGTGGCTGAAGCTAATGGCTCTAAACTATGTATATGTTAAATCTAGAATGAACGCGACATATTCAATATGCACATGAGAATTGTTTATCTTTCAATTGGCATTTATCTTATAAATGAAAAATACACTTGTTATAGAGCAGCTCTCCACTCAATTTGCCTCGTTAAACCAAACCAAAAGTGATTCTACATTCGACGAGATTACGTTCAAGCATTTTGTCACTTATCGTCGAACGATGATACACTCTTAATCATTTCATGCTCGAATTGCTGTCATCAAACTGCTCGTAAAGAGCAATATTCAATTGTTTGAGCATCATTTGATATTATGCGACGAAACGGAGGCAAGCAAAGCTATTTGTGTAGCATCAATCAATATAATTACGTTAAAATGTTTAACTCGGATTGATTATTTTATCCAACAAAACGACGAATATCAATTTCCTATCTAAAATTTAAGCTTTCTAAATTAGCTTAAGTTTTATTTACTTTTTAAAGTTAAAAAATAAGCAGACCATTACTATAATGGTGATCATAAAAATTTTTAAAGTTTATTAATTTTTGATGATAAAAATAGCTCATTAGTAAATTATTTTAATTTTAATTTTTAAAGAGTTAAAGAATTTTAAAAAAACTTCAATTTAAGTATTAATTAATATTGATATCGAGAATGGCGCAGATAATTAGGTTACTTCCTCTTGCGCTGTCAACGCGTTGAAGTGTCACTTATATTTGTGATTTGAATGTCACACACGTCATCACTCGATTGACACGCGATAAGCTTAAACAAACGTTTTACGCGTTTTAATAGATAAATACTTTATCTTAAAATAATTCTTAAAATAAATAATTCTTAAAATGTATCTTAAAATGTCAATATAAGAGTAAATGTCAATATAAGTGTTCTTAAAATAACATCATATAAATTATATAATAATGGACGAAAATATTTATACAATATTATGTAACGATACAAATTCAGAACCACATATTTGATCGTCGTGCATTATATTATTATTGTAAATTAGAAAATGTCGAAGGATTTCGATATGAAAAAATTTTTATGCATGGCAAAGCAAAATATGCTTTTCAAAATATTTATATTTTTAATTAAGTTTATATTTATAACTTTTTATATTTTTGAAATACTTTCTCTTTTTTTCTAGAAATAAAGTATAATCATATGTATTTTTAATATTAACAATGTTCGAAATAAAATATTCAAATTTCTGATTTTTATCAAGATTTCTTTAATGTATGATGTGCAGCATGTACAATAAATGCGCATTGAGAATATAAGATTATCATACATTACATTAAACAATTTTCTGCTTATGTCGAATAATGCAGTACTCAACAATGTTTTTATCGATGCAAGAAATAATAAATAATTAACATACATAAATAAACATATATAATAAACATATATAAATAAACGTATATAAATTTGCAACAAGGAAACGGCAAAAATCGGAAGACTGCACATAATTTCAATTTACTTGTCTGATAGAGAAAATAACAAATAATGAAATATGTGTGATTATTGTTTATATTCATAGTTAGACTTCATTAAGATAAATTTAAGGCTTCCTTAAATTTATCTTTAGATGCTTAGTAGTCAATAAAATAATTCGTAGAATATCTAAAGATGAATTTAAGGAAGTTTTAAATATAAGATCTGGCTATGAATACGGATATATATTATATTTTTGTATTATATTAAAATAATATTGCACTATACGCTATTTGGAATATGTATACATGTCTCTTTTAGGCTAAATATTTAAGTTTTAAGTAACATAAAATAAATGCAACAAAGAATTGTTCATTTTACAAATATTTGTTGAAAATTCGATTTGTTTATGTGAATTCTTTACTAAAATCTCAACTTACAATTATTAACATATTTTCATTAATAAATATAAAGTAGTTTCTAACAGTGGAAGCATGGTAGCAATAATATCACAGTTAATATTAAATGGTATTTATAATTATTGTTGCAGCCGCTAAAAATATTTATTGACTTGTTTAATTAAAGCATTTTGAAATGTCACTTGTGTTCTAGATTCTGCAAACGATGTTCTTCTTGATATGTTTTCTAAATGATTTATTCGGCACAAATGCTATAAACCCCAAGAAGTCATCTTTCACGCGGAAGTTGAAAGATTACTTCTATGCGAGTCTCGGGTTTCCGGTTGCTATGGTGAGTAATATAATTAATTTTTTTTTATATTATTGCAAACACATCAAATTGAGAATGGAAAAAGTCAATAGTTTAGATATGAAACCTTACGAGTTTAATTCTCCGATGAGGGAAATAAAAAAAACATCATTCTCGAAATACCAAATAAATAATAAAAGAAAAATCGATTTCGCTTTGACTGATACGTATTATCGAAATATTCATTTACATACAATAGTATTATTCAGAATAGATTCCGATCGGAATTATTCAATTATTCCCTTTTTATAGATATTTTTTAGAGAAACCAGAATAATTCGGAGAATAATTCATTCCAACTTTCGTTCCATAATAGATACCTTGTATAATATATTGTTTCGCAATTCATATATTAACATACAAACTTATTTTTTAACATATCATGTATTAAAAGTGAATTTTTTCTTTTAAATACATGTTGTCTAATTTTATTTCATGAATTATGTTGCGTAAAAGCACGAACGCAATGCATTTAAACGAGAAACATTACTTAAATATATGAAGATTGCCTAATATTATATGAAATAAGATATGGACTATTGTTTACATGTATGTGAGAAACTTTTTGTTTAATATTATTTATGATATAGAACTTTTTATTTTAAAAATTCAGGAAGAAATACAATGAAAACTGTGTAATATAAATTAGTTCTTTATATTCTCAACATTAAAATACTGAGCATCGCACATTTCCCGATATGACTAACTTCATAAAATTTTCATTTCTTTGCTAGATCTTATTTTAGAACTTACCAGAAAAACAATTCGAGAAGATATAAATTCTTGGAAAGAATTTTATAAATGTTGGAAAGAAAAAAATGTTTATAGTTATGAAATGAAATAAACATTTTAATGCTTACAGCGATTATGGAAAAATTGAAATTTATAAATATTGCAATTTTTATTTTTTTCTCCTAATTTTGAATAAGAATCTGATATAATTTTGATCTTATTCATCTTATTTATTGATCAATCCTTCATGAAAGATACAAGGATCTAATTTAAAAAATTCTATGTATTTACATTTTTTTAAAATTAAATAACTGCATTAATTTAAAATGTTTAAAATAATATTTAAAATATTTGAAATGTAAGTGATATTTTTTCAAGAAGAGAATATTTTATATTCTCAGTTTTCATACAACTATTACTAATTATGCGTGGAAAGAATTGTGAATGAATAAGCTTTTTGCTATATGTATGCCAGATCTTATATATTTTTCTATTTGCAGGAATATTGTTTTTAATAATAAATGTTGAATGTAATGTCATTGTTTTGCAGTTCGTCGGCGTGACTTTCTGGGTGTTAATGTTCGTGGATCGTGAACTGGTATTGCCGAAAGCACTGGATCCGTACTTCCCGTGGTGGTTGAATCATACAATGCATACAATGATCATGGTGACGACAATGTTAGAAATGATATTCGTGCCACGGCAATATCCTAAGCGATCTCGCAACCTCGGAATACTCGTTAGCTTTATGCTCACGTACTTAGTCTGGTAAGTGAAACGAATTTACGAGTATCCGCTTTTTTTAGTTGTAATATAATAACGCATTACGGAAATCAATATCAATACAGCGATTTAAATGTGAAAGTTTTAATTATTTTATAAGAAAATTGTGGTGAAAATTTTTTCTTAGAATTCTTCAAATAATTTTTCAAAATTTTTGTAATTTTATATTATATATTTATAACTTTTTAGAAATTTTTTTGAATTTTTTTTACGAATTGAAACACTTTCCAGAAGTGCTGAGAGAAAATTTCTCATCTTTTCTAGTATTTTTCATAAATGTGAATTCTAAAAATATTAAAAATATTCTATAATTTCTCATTCCATAATTTTTGAAGAAAACTTATAAAATCTAAAAAAGTGCAAAATATGTTTGTTTAGAGTCTCACATAAATTTTCTTAAAAATGAGATATTATGAGAATTTTTTTCATTATATAAAGACGCGAAGAAGAAAGAAACTAAATGCTTCATTTGTTCATCAAGTGCATAGAATAGATATGATATTAACTTACAATTTCAGGATACATGTAATCTACTATAAAAGCGGCGTCTGGGTGTACCCCGTGATGGACGTGCTGACGCTGCCACTACGGATTGTGTTCTTTGCCGTGCTGCTGACGTTCTGCATAATCCTATACTTCGTTGGAGAGACTCTGAACAACATCATCTGGGGTAACGAATACACAAAGCATAAAAAATCTCATGCTAAATCCAAGTAGCCTCGTCCAAGCGTTTCTAACGGGTGATAAAAACCACATCTGCCTGCCGCCTGCGGTGTTGGTGAATAAACAAAAATGGATATTTTCTACACGTATCCTCCGTTGCAGCATGCACGATATATTATTTGTCAGATGTAAATGTCATTTAGAATATTAGTGTATGTGCATGCGAGGCGCAGTTTAGGGTATAACAATGAGGCTCGCGCGATCGTTAACCCGGCGCAATGGAGATAACACGAGTGAGCAGGAGCAGCATGTAAGGTGCAACACATTTCCATGAAATCACGGACCAAGGGAGACTAATCCGTGGGTATAATAGCGTTTATTTCTCTCATTTTCTTTTCCCTGTTACGCGCCGAGAGCCGAATAAAACGATGCGTACCTCATATAAATCCCTCCTTCCTCCCCGCCCACAATAATACTTATTTTTGTACTTTCGTAGCGAACAACTTATTATTGTTTTTATCAATAAAGTCATTATAATACAGTGCACATAGAATACGTATGTAATATATATGCATATAATGTACAATGTAGCGTACGTGACAATTTGCCCGAACTAAAGTCCAGATATATTTGTGTGATCGAGTGTAGGAAAAAAATACGTAGCGGTAACGAAGAGCGTGGAGCCAGATTTGAAAACGTAGAAACGACGGATGGACGAGAGGAAATCTTAAATGTATCGATCGTAATATACCGATCATCCGGGGATAACGTTGCTGAGGACATTTTCTTGCTACAAGTGAGAGAAGTGCCTTGGCGAAATCTAGTACGTTTACGGAAAGAAGATTTTAACTTCGACGAAAATATATGATTATCCATGTAACATTATTGAGTATAGTTTAATTCGGCAAATAATGTAATGGCCTAGAATTGATTGCAACATACTTATTTTCCTAGAAGTTTTATTAAATATGTTTTATTAAATATGTTTAATGGATAGAAATGGCATCTATTTCCTGTCAGAATAGTTTAAATTTGAACATGCGGCATCAAAAAGAATTATGTATTGTTTACAGAATGTGTCTCGTCAATGGTTCGGATACGCTACATAAAAAATATAAATGATAATAATTTCATTTTTAATTTTTCTTGGAAAAACCAAAAAAAAATGTCTTACATGTAATCAGAACTTTAACATGTTAAGAAAGAAAGTAATACTTTTCATATTTCGCGTACATATTGTAATAGTAAAATTTTAGAAACATTTAAAAATATTAAGAGAAAATATCATAATTAGATTAATATAACAAATACGAAAAAATGCAATACGTAGAATACTACATAAATATATTAATAATTATTACAAAATGTAAAATGCAATGATACAAAAAGACATTATAATTTCAAGAGACAGTACTTCTCAATAGACATTTTCTAAAACAGTAGAAAATATTCGACAAAGTACGCTTTACAGTTTTGTATCAGTTTATATATATATATGTGTATGTGTATATGTATGTATGTATGTATGTATGTATGTATGTATGTATGTATGTATGTATGTATGTATGTATGTATGTATGTATGTATGTATGTATGTATGTATGTATGTATGTATGTATGTATGTATGTATATTAGGTGTAGTAAAAGAAATCCATTATTTTTGCATGAAATTGAATGGAAAAATAATGGATTTGTTTTTATTGCACCTAATAACACACACACACACACACACACACACACACACACACACACACACACACACAACACACACACATATAAAAGCAATCTGATCTACTTTCCTGCAATTATAAAATATGGCTATTATTTAAAAAGTAAATTATTTATTAAAATGTTTATTAAAATGAAAAATGTTCATAGATCTACATTCTATGAATGTGATTCAAATCACAATTATATTAAATAAATAAATGAATCTTTTTTTCTTTTCAAATAGCCAATAATTTATAAATCAGTAATGTAGAAAATTATAAAACGCATTTTATTTAGGCACTTGCAAAAAAATAAATGTATAAACATACTTGCGCGCGCGCCCCACACACACACACACACACACACATACACACAAATAATCTTATTGTTATAAAAAAATGTTCGTACGTGTACGTGATACATTTTTACAGAACACTGGAAGACATACAATATTAGAAATATAATAGTATCCTTTTGCGGGAAAATATATACAACGTGATATATATTAGGATAAAAAATCCTAATATCATCATAAATTAAAAATTAATTACCTAGCACTCGATGCGAGTTGTCAGTTATGGATACTTTAAGATTTGATTACTATTTTAGCAATAATAATAATAAAATATACAAAAATATTTATATCTATTATTATCCTTATATATCTTCTCAAACGATATTATTTAATCCAATTTTATTGGATTATCATTTCATTACTGCATATCGTTTATAACGTCAAAAATAGTAAAAATCACTAGTTGATCTCATTTTTTGTTTAGAAAATATAATAAAAGTAGTAAAAAAAGGAACGATATTGATCAATGGTCCTTAGTATTTCGATAAAATATATCTATATAGCACGTAATTTCTTATTCCATGCATTTCTCAATATATTTATATAAGAACAAAAAAGTTCTCAGTCTTACGTCGTGATATTCTTACTTTTTTTCAATTGTGGTGATATTTGAGTTCCCTTAGAGCTACAATGCCTGCTGTTAATTATCTCATCGATACTTTGTTTTAACTCTTCCATCTCCAATATATCGAGCGGCAGCGAAGTCTGCGTCGCCATCTCTCTAGCGTTAGTCTGTCCATCGCCTTGCAACAATCTTGTTAACTCTGGATAACACGAGGTGAGACTAGAATCCAAATTGCTCATCACAGCTTTCCTATACGCCTCTTTCTTCTCATTTTCATTTTTCACTTTAATATCACTAGCCTCCTGAAGTAAATGTTTCAAGATAGCTTCGTCTTGTAAAACGTATTTGCTCCTATGACTTTCGCGACTTCTTCTATCATTTTCATGATTGTAAGTTTTACAGTTCTTATTGCTACGTTCTTTATTTTTACTACGCTCATGCGCATTTTCCGGATCTAACATTTTAACTTCATCCTCCGATTGACTATCTTCACTATCGCTGTCTTGTTCATCTTCCTTCTCTATGTTGCCTGCTTCTATGTCGACGTCTTTATCAGCCATATCTTGCCTTTTCTCCTCACTGCTTAAATTTTCGTCACTGCCACTCTGCCCTCTTAACAAAAAAGGCAAAAGCATGCCCGTGTTTTTAGTGTCGATAATTTTCAAGGCTCGCTCATCCAGTCCAGCATTCCCGAGTCTTCTACCCATATTGGGCATTTGAATTGGAATTTGAGTTATTAGTTGACTGTCTTGAGAAGTGGTGCTGCCTCTCCTAGACAGCGGATCAATTTTTACTGATCGGGATTTCCCGAAGTCTCTTCTGCTTTTCCCACGACGACCGCGCGATCGGCTTGCAACCTTTCGTGTTGTCTTCACTTGTGCAATTTGTACGGATATCTGCGAGTCCAGAGAATTTCGTCTGGATTCCATAGAGACACATTGGTAACTATAACTGATCTCGGAATCAGCCGAGTTGCGTCTATTACTAGATACAGATCCTGTAGTGCCAACTAGTGCACCCCTTCGCGTTACTAATTTAGGTAAAGCGGCTGCCCAAGTGCTGCTAAAGTCTTGTGACGCCGAATTAAGGTCGAAATTCAATCCAACTGGATCCGCATGAGTGTTGTGAAAACTTATTGATAAACGACCGGCCTTATTAAATGTCTTCCGATTCGCAAATAAATGCGCGATAAGCTTGTGCTTACTCAGTCTTATAGGAGGTTCCTCAGACTCGCGATTGAAAATCCTGCAAACGAAGAGAAAATATATGCTACTCAGAATAGCATTGATGACAAAAATGACAAGTTAACACAGTAAACATCTAGCATATGTATTAAAATTTACCTTCTTAGAAATCTGCACCATGTGTCAACAGTTGAGCTAGTCCATATCCACGAAGACATAAATATCCCGGTGGAAAATAATGCAAGCAAATGCAATTGCAGTTTACCTGTGCTAGGTCTCGAGTCCATTTTACATTCAGATACGTCTGCATACTTTGACGCAATCATGCATCTTTAAACAAATGTAACACATTATATTTACATTATATTTAAATACAGTATTATATGATAAATATGTGTTTAATAATCAAATATATTCATAAGAAATTTAATATTATAAAATATGTATTTTTATAAATAGAGTGAAGTTGGGATATCTTAACGGATATCCCAACAATTTACTGTGGGAAATTACTGACTGTAATTAGAATCTACGCGTAAGAGAGAATGAAATATTATATATCTTTCATGTTGAAACATTAGAACATCCATTAAGATTCACCCTGTATATATGGGCTATATTTATAATTATATTGAAATTCCCTTACATCATGTAACTTCTGAAGCTTTGTTGCCATTGTTGCGAGTTTTGAATTTCGTAAATATGACAGTAGAATGTAATAACAACAGCTGCAAGAGTACCTATAGAAAAGAGTCCCATTCTGACAATTGTCTGTTTTATCTTTGAACTTGCTCTTTCGGATATGATCTCCTGACTGCTTATTTTTAAACAAATAAGCGTGTAGAGTCCTAAAATACATACAATATTATAGATGCAAGAATAATTGTTCAATACATTAAACAATAATGCATTAATACTCACAATTTAGATTAATACAGAAAGCATTAAAAATGTGTAAAAATTTAATATTATTATCGGCATAAATATACAAATGATAAGAAATAATATCTACCTCTGCATAGAAAATATCCTCCTATTAGCACTGCGAGTAATACGGGACCTAGCACAAAAATCTTCGCCATATGATCGGCGTAACCAACGAAGCAAATTCCTGTCATGCTGTTACCATCAATTCGGCCTAGCGCCATGATTGCGACCGTCAAAACGAGTGGTATGCACCAAGCAATTAGATGAAAGTAAGCACTCTTTTTGTCTATTCGATCTTGTATCGTGCCAAGTGCTCGAAAACTCATGTGCCAAGCGTACGTCAATATAACGAACCATACTGCAGCTGCCATTAAAGAATAGTATACAAGAACGAAAACAATAACACACGACAGATTCTCCCCGCTAAAAGTAAATATTTTATAAAATTAAGTCGACATCATTATGGCAAATTTCATTATGATATATATTCGTGAAACATACCTCGGTTCTCTTGTTCTTAATGTTCCATCTTTGTGACATATAACTACATCCCTACTGCCAGGAGTGAATTGAATTAGCCATCCAATGCAAGATACCATAAAACAACCATTAATATAAAATATTACCAAAGCTGGATACTTATTTGCACTTCTCCAATCTATGACAAATGTTAGCTGGAACGTGTGAATATAAATTATATAATTAGCATATAATATTCATGTTTTTCAATCAATCAATGTTTTTATGCATTGTATGCTTACAACAGTGAATAAATTAAAAGTGCAGCAAATACTTGCAGCCCATATAATAAATGAATGTATCTGATTATGTTCATCTGATGTGTATAAAGGGTCATAACATTGTGTCCCACAGCCTTCAACACCGTCAAAAATGGAAAGAGCATTATCAGTAGGTACAAGAGGTTTCAAACATTTGCCCGAGATATTAAATTTCAATTCCCTAATGTCATTCTGACATAATCGTGGAAATAATTCCTTATTATCACACTTTGCGAAACTCGGCCATATTGTATGATTCATAAGCATCCTGCAAGGTCCTGATACCATCTTGCACATCTCTTGAGATGGTAATTCGACTGTGTCATTAATGCATTTCGGCATAAATATTGAGCACAAAAATGGCTGAACGACTGCCCAACATTTTGGCACATGCTTCAAAGCTTGCAACAAGTACAATCTTTCCTGAAAGTAAAAAGATGTATGTGACAAATGTAATGTATTCTCATTATAGAAAAATCAACATAATATATTATATAATAAACAACTTAAGAGAAACATATTAAAAGCTAAAATAAAAATATATTCAAATAACAAAATATATTATTCTTATTATTCTTAACTTATTAATGTTGTTATCATTATAGAAAGATAAGCCAATGCATAGTAAGAGAAGAACTGAAGAATTATCTGAGACCATCTTAAATACAAATCTTGAGACTTTAATGCTCTTGTTTATATAGATGCAAAATAATTGTTATTTCTTAGAAAGATTTGCAATGCTAAGTTTCTAACTTGCATGCATTTTTATAAAGTTTTTATGCTTTATCATAAGAAAAAAAAAGTAAAAACATTATTAATACAAAAAATTAATAGTAATCTTATCTACCTCAACAATGTCTTGAGTTACATGTTCTGGTATGAGGTCCAATGTGGTAAAAGTATAAGGTAATTTTGTACCCATACAAGTACTTTTAGATAGCTGAACACATTTAGCAGGTCTACGACAGGCCGAGATATCCGGTGACAATTCACCTATAGGATATCTATCTAATCGGTAATTGGGATCTTTGATTCTTTGATGCCGACCCATATCCTTCCACATACTATTTTCGCCATCATCGTTAGTTGCAAATCCATGCTCCAGTTCCAAAGGCAAACCGTTGCAGAATAGCAGACAACAGAGGAGCAGCAAAAATATCATCTGCGAGTAAAAAATCAATTTTTCACATTCAGGAAGATTTAAGAAAGTAACTGTAATGTAAACAAAAGCAGAAGCAGTCCTTTTCCCTCATTTTTGAGAAGAGACACAAAAAAAACTTCATCTTTTCCCCTTTATAAAAACGTGACGCCTCTTTCACGGGGAAATATCAAATTGAATAGTGATTAATTAATCACGAAACACACATAGAGTGTCATGTGAGAATAAACGCGCAGTATAAACAAGAGACATGTACCTTCGTGCGGTCGGGTTCACGGATTGATCCCGTTTAACCATGAGGTAAAGTCTGCGTCTCGATCGTACGAAGCGTTTAGCATCTTCTACGCGACAGCCGCACTCGAACCAGCCGGACCACACAACGCGTCGCGTTCCCGGTCGGCGCACCACGATGGACCACCCACGATGCGTCTCCCCACGCCTTTCTCAAGTTTGAATGCACGCTACAGTCGGCCACGTGCATTGCTCACTGATGGCAGCACTACGCCGCATCGCTACGTACGAGGAAATCAAGGTCGAATATAAAGACGATGAGCGATAAGAAGAAACGAGAAATCGTTTCAGTGTGAGAGTTCTCTCATCACGATTTATATTTCGGAGTATAAATATCATATAAAAATTAAATTAAAATGCTAAAATCATTAGACTTTGAATGAAAGATTTGAAGATTTCAAAATTTTAAAAACTTTTAAGATTTTTTATAAGACTTCAAAAGACTTTTAAGATCTTTTAAAATATAAAAAAATTAGATTTATTTAATATTATTCAGTGTTTCCATCAAAACTTTGTCTTCATATTTAGACAAAAAAATAGACAAAATGACAGCGGTCAAATTGACAAAATTATTAATATAAAAATTTAATTAAATTATTTAATTCTTTTATTGATGACCAAGAATTAGAACGTCAGAATTACGACAAATTTTCACATAAATATATAAAATAAAAATTGTAATATACATATATAGAACACATTTTATTTATCTCCATTTTTTTACACTTCACAAAATTATATTATTAAAAGACTATGGCCTATGTACAGTATTTGTAAATAATTATGAAAACTATTTACATTTTTCTACAGATTCAAAGATTATCAGACATGTAAATACAAAAAAATGAGCGAAACTGTAATTTCTTCTTTTTCATTTATTCTGTTGAAAAGATTTTATTGTGATGACTATGTTTTATATTGAAG
>NW_017259208.1:72609-74190 GCF_001594045.1 Atta colombica | reverse complement strand
CTATAATATAGATACATATTATTTAAATTATTAATTTTTCTTTCACTAGTCGCAAGCACATAAGCATATAAAAAAATATTCAATACTTATTGCACAAGACAATTTTATATACAGCTTCTAGCTTTAATATTTTAAAAATCCAATCTCTCTCTCTCTCTCTCTCTCTCTCTCTCTCTCTCTCTCGTTAGAATTATGTCATATGTTCAAGTTATTAAATTTTAATAATTAAAAAATATTAAGTGCAATATTAGAATTAGAATATTATTTTTTATATTTGACCCTTTAAATTCATAATCAATAAGAATTTACAGGACATATAAGAGTCAAATATACAAAATTTTTTAAAATATGAAAATTCCAACAAAAAGTATATAATAATCTGTAATTAATTAAAAAAAAAAATCAAATATATATTATACGTTTCGGTCACTCAATTGAGCCCTCTTGAATTATTTACAATTCATAATTTTTTATATTTTTTTATTGCTACTATATAAAACAATCGCAAAATACAAAAACTAATCATTTTTGTCCACTCTATTAATTATTAATTATGTCTAATTCATGGGTATTCAATCTGCAGAGAGAAAGAGAGAGAGAGAGAGAGAGAAAGAGAGAGAGAAAGAGAGAGAAGCCTAAGCCTATCTTATCACATATGTAATTATGTAATTACAAGTATCATAATAGTAATAATGTTTTTAGACCATACATTAAATTAAAAATCAATCATATTTTAGAGTTAACCAAATTCTCAAATGATTTTTTCTAAAAAAGTATGACGATAAAAAAATTAAATCTTTGCAAAATATAAAAAACTGATTACATTTATGAATAAAATGCGGTCTAGTTTGCATGGACACACATAAAAGCATAATATACAAAGACACATATATTTTTTTAAGTTTTTAATAAAAATGTTACTAAACTTTATATGAATGTATAATATTACAATAGCATATCTTTGTGATTAATCAGTTATACTAAGAGCATTTATGTTTGCCAGTAAATCTTTAACATTATCCTGAACTTGATCTGAGGTATTAGATAAGGAAAGACGTGAGCAAAAATTGCTCAACGTTTCTACCTGTTCTCGCATATTCTTTTGCTTTTGCAGATATGCCATCAACATATTAATCACATTATGCATCTCTTCCTTGATCTCAAGCATATCCTCATTATTACAGTTTCTTTGTAACATTCTTAATTTCGTTTTCGCTAGTTGCAATGGATTATAACCATATGAATCTAATGCAAGAACGTCAGTACCAGCTGTTAAGAGCAGTGTCACTACTGATAGTTTGCTGTTAACCGTAGCTAGATGCAACGGCGTGTTTCCTATACAGTCACGCTGATTCGGGTCTGCACCATTTTCTAGTAATAAACGAACTATTTCTGTATAACCTCTGCAACAAAGAACATAAAGTTAAACAGTAACTTAAACCATTATTGTTTCCAGAATATCTTAAAAACAATACATATTTCATTAATATGACTTCATTAATAAATTGATTAAAAAACTCTACTTTCAAGCATATTGTTCCTTATAAGAAAATACATAGTATATGTTGAGGTATGTGTTGT
>NW_017259208.1:68686-72509 GCF_001594045.1 Atta colombica | reverse complement strand
TTATATATATATATATAAATTATACCTGCAAGCTGAAATATGAAGAGGAGTTCGTCCATGATCGTCATGATTATTAGGTGATACGCCAAATTCCAAAAGTCTTTTCATCAAAGATACATTATTCGTCGTAGCAGCCAATCGCATTCTTCGTTGAATACGTTCGGTTTGCCAATCATTCCAGGCTACAGCTTGGGTATTCGTATTTTTACGCCATGTACGAAGGACACGTACTCGTATTTTAGGGCGGTATAGATCAGCTGCAATATTAAAATTATTATATTTTTGTATATAACATGTACTCTCACCAGGAA
Source organism: Atta colombica (assembly GCF_001594045.1). Classification (NCBI taxonomy): domain Eukaryota; kingdom Metazoa; phylum Arthropoda; class Insecta; order Hymenoptera; family Formicidae; genus Atta; species Atta colombica. The sequence continues at coordinate 72,198 of NW_017259208.1, read as the reverse complement.
ATTATTTGAATAAATTAATATTTGTCTAAATTCTAAAATAAAAACTTTTTTAAAAGATTTAAAAATATAATGCAGCAAAAAATGGTTATTCTCTTTAAAGTAAAATGCAAAATAGTCAAAATACGTAAATTAAAATTTGTAAAAGGATACTCACAGGGTGTCGATAATTCGCTAATCTTGTGTTTATTCCGTATTATTTCTAAGGTCTGAAATAACACAATATTGTTCTTTCAATTCACAATTTATAATTACGATGTTAATAATTACATTACACAAAAAAAAATTGTATTAAAGATCTATATTGTTACTGACTTAAAATGTTTTGATAAACAATGCCTGCTTTTGTTATCTTTCATTTTTACTTTGTATTTTTATTCAAAGAATCTTCTAAATAAGTTTCTTTCTACAACTCTCAACTTTACTAATGGCAATAACGACGATAGATACCTCGGCATTGATTTTAAGCAACCTATTCTTTTGCAACATCACAGTGACTTCAGGCGAGGTTCGTCTGCTCTCATCGGGAACAAACAGAGGATGTATTAAAGCGGGCCAATCGTACATGTCCAGATTGGGAAATTCTCCAATGGAATTAGTGTCGACGGCTGTTACGCCGTTACTGATAACCTGACTAGCGACGACCTGCTGTTGTTGACCTTCCTGCTGAACGATCGAGCTGTCATTCGAATCGTTCCCGGTTTCTACTCCCGAATCTATCGACGTCATGTTTACATTGCAGCACGCAACACTACCGCTGATACCACTGTCGGGTAGCATCGCCTCTCGCCCTCGCGAATCCGCAACGTCGTCCATCGGTATAATTTGTCTCACAGAGAATTTATTAGAAATTAACTCACGTACCAAAAACAGAATTAACAAACAATCGAATTTTTCGCTCTACTTTTAACAGTTTTGAGAACTTTACTCTGACCAACTCTGACAACTTTCTTAATCACCTCTCTTTCTCCTTACGTTACCTCTTCTTCATACCTCCTACTCACTCCTGTTACTTATTGCTCATTTGCGCCTCGGCGCTGTGTCACGTGACAACACAGACGTCATATAATTGATTGTGAGGGGCTAAGAATAAGAATTTCAACCTATCGGAAATCGTGTATTGTGGAATACACAGTTTCTGATAGGTTGAAATGTTCTCTGTTCCCTGTTCCTTTTATTGTGCGGAGTCCCTAAGAATTTCAATCTATCAGAAATCATTTATTGTGGAATACATAGTTTCTGATAGGTTGAAATTCTTATTCTCTGTTTTCTGTTCTTTTTATTACGGAACCCCTGACTGCGATTGCGACTCGAATGCACGGACGACCAAAAAGTCGCGAGATCGCTACTTCCTGATTGATCGAAAAAAAGTCGCAGTCGCCATTGCATTCGCAGCCGCGAATCGCTAGTGTGATACAGCTTTAGATAAAATACGTATTTTATAATTCGAAATATTTGCATTATACTTTTATATTTAAATTAAATCAGCGTACAACTGCTTTAATATACACCAGTGCAAACTAGTTCTTCCAATCGAATTCGTCATATGAAAACTGTCCCCTAAGCATAAAGTCGATTATAGCTTCTAGACGTCTTTAAGTCATACAATGTCCCATTTTAAAGACGACTATAAATCGACTTTAAGTCAACCATTCTAGGCTGTAATCCGATTAATGTCTACACACTCATGAATAGCATTCATCCTTGTTTAACTGTAGTTAAACAACAAGGACGAATGATTCCACATTTAAGCTTTGTGAGCGTAAATCGCATTAGATGTCCTAAAATCGATATTGGAAGGACGTTTATACAAAGTTGACTTTAAAGACCTGAATTAGAAAAATGAACTTAAAGTCGACATATCGACGTTTGTGCTGTAGGATACTTTTAAGAACCGCAGCACAGACTTTTGCATAATGCATAACGCATAGTGCATAAGCGAATCAACTAATCAGAATCTTTCCTTTCCTCCCATTCCACAGAAAAGAAGAATTTCGATTGGTTAATTCCCTCATGTATTATTCCCTCAATACTATTGTATTATACGTTATGAAAGTCTGTGCTATTAGCTTTAACTGGGGAGCACAAACTTTTGTATAATGCATAAAACATGAAGCAATAAAAAAATCAACCAATCAGAGTCCTTTATTTCATGGAAAGGAAGTCCAATAAAGGATTTTGATTGGTTCTTATGCGTCATGTGTTATGCATTAAGATGTCTTTTTATGCTAATGCTCAATGTTTGTTTTCAGCTTTAAAATAGATCACTTAATCAAAATTAACTTGATATTCGTCAACTTCTATCACGTGACTTATTTTAACACCGAACATGAGCGAGCGTTAGCGTAAAAAGGCACCTTTTATGCAAGAATACGTACCCCCGCTTTCTCTCTTTCTTTTCTTCGCACTCATTTTCCGACAATGTACGAAGTTATCCGAAGATTACCGAGTGAACAAAGGTGGAGAACCAATCAGTTATGCCCGCTTTCTCCAAACTGACAAACTCTGGGAATCGATTCTGTATCTTGAAACGAGGTGAAAATTACCAAAATGAACGAATTTATTAGAATACTGATAATTTTATTAGTCAACATTTAGTTTTTTGCTCATTTTTGTAATTTTCAGCTCGTTTCAAGATATAAAATCGATTTCCTGATTATTGGATCTCTAGCTGTGTTCCAAAATTCATTGCCAGCGCTGAAAATCTATAGTTTATGTTATGTGTATTATACATTTTCAGCACTAGCAGTGAATTTTGGAACACAGCCTATATGTCGATAGACCATAATCTACCAACCATAATCTAACCTTCGACTTTAACGTGTAATCTCAAGTTTAACACGAGAACAGCTGCTTTGCGTCCGTTGTTAACAGCCTTGAATGACTTAAATATTTTCGAAGAGTTTGGAAAGTCAGGAAGCCTTTTCGAACTCGAAAGTGTAGACATCTGAAAGATTCAGAAAAGAAAAAGAAGAAATTGAAGGACAAGGATCTCATTTCAACAAAAGAAAAAAGGCATCGAGGTCTTATGTGACCTTTTCACCGAAATTCTAAAAATGGGAGTTCCGTCATCTGCAAGCACGGAAGTCAATATATTGAACGAGATTCATTATTTAAAAAGTAAGTTTGCTTTTAGGGAATAAAAGAATAACTTGATTTTTCATTATATAGAATAAAGATCAAGAATATGTTTAATAATTTTAGATTTTTTATTTTAACGGTACACTGATAGTTTGTCAAGTAGATTTTATTAGAATATTAATTGTATTTACATTCTGTCAGCAAGGTCTATTGCTGACATTGGATAATCTAACAGCAGATTGCAACAGAAAACAGTAATTTATTCCTTCATAAATATTTGAATGGAATATATTATTTAAACGATTAGAAAATTTTACTCGATTTCTGTAATCATATTGTTAACAGATTTTGTTATATTTTTGTTTGATTTTTATTTAATATAGACAAAATTTGTAACAAAATATAAAATTTACTAGAAATTAAATGTCTATTGG
>NW_017259208.1:68279-68586 GCF_001594045.1 Atta colombica | reverse complement strand
TATATATATACATTATATATATGTACATACATATATATCATATTTGTAGTCATTTGAATTGTACGCTGAATTGGTTTCTCGTTTACTGTTTTTCAGCACATTAATGGATTAATGCTTTCCAGCAAGGATACAGTCAGACACAGTATCATTACAATGAATCATTACAGCCTTGTTGTTTACCTTCATTAAACAAGGATGAAATAATTCTTTGTGTCTGACTGTGTCCTTGTTGAAAAGCACCCTATATCTTCTTAATATGATGTATGCCCGATTGAGCATCAAATTATTAAAAATTTCTTGTAAATTT
>NW_017259208.1:63377-68179 GCF_001594045.1 Atta colombica | reverse complement strand
TATATATATATATATATACATACACATATACACATGTATATATAATTCATATTGAAATATTTTTATATTATAAAAGCATTAAAAATTCAGCTATGACCAGTATAGGCATTTTTTCTAATTCATATTGGTTGTGTTCTTACATGTAGAGTTTAAAATAAAATTATCGTTTATTGTTAAAATTTACGAAGTAACGTTTCAATGTCAAAAACAAAATTTAATTTTGATCCACTCTTAAAAATAAACTATACTTAAGAGAATAATAACAAAAGATAACGAGGGTAAATCAGTAACTAACAATGAAAGTTGCTGGCAAATAATTTGAATCATATATTAATAGTGATAATAATGTGATCTTATATAGCATTGATCTTAAGTTGTTTTGAGATATTTCTTATACTTCAGACAGCAATAAAAATGTACTTGTTCTAAATAAGTCTTTATGATCTGGCTCCATCAATGTAAGATTAATTTTAATCTCGATTTATATATAATTTATAACTCTTTATCCTTTTTTAATTTTTAGAATTAGAAAAAGATAAACAATAAGTTAAATAGCCAAAATTAAAATTGATTATATATTGATAGAACCTATTCTATAACCTCTTCACAGTATTCTTGTATTAACTATGTTTATATGTCATCATTAAGCAGGTTTAGTAATATCAATAGTTGTTATTTACTGATATAAAATATATAAATGCTAATTAAATTCGGTTTTATAACACCAGAAAAAACTAAATTAACTAGCGTTTATATGACATTTTACATCAGTAACAATTTACAGAATGTTATTAAATTCAATTAATGGTGACATATAAATATAGTCGTTATTATTGTGCAAGTTGTATACATTAAAAAAAATGTGCAATGACAATATAACGATACATCGACACTCATAAAGAGTTACAAAATATGGACTTAAGCTGTTTATTAGAATTAAAATTATAATATGTTTTTCAAAATTTCTTGATCTTTATTATAGACTTTTTTCTATACATTGTTAAGATTCTCATGAAATTATCTTAATAAGATTTAATTTACTGTTATAAAATAAAACAATTTTTTTCTTGCTCGACAATATGGAATTATATGAGATTAATTATCTTATATACAATTACAGGTCAAATAGAACAATATAAAAAGACACAAATTTTGCAATCCAATGAGAAAACTAACTGTTCCAACAGAAAGTTTAAATTCATAAAGCCGAAAGTTCAATCAGATCTGGTTTGCCATTCTTCTTTGAATTCTAAAATGTTACCTGAGACCTCAACTAAAAATGTACATGTAAATTCTACATTGCTTACCACAAATGTTTACGTTAATCCCAATTTTAAACCACAAAAATCAACAGTACATATCAATCCAAATATCCATGCTAAGCCTTTAATACATATTAATCCAAAAGTGATGCATGATATTTCTAATTCAAATAAAAAACTACAAAATAATATAAGCGCAACAAATACAAGTACAACAAAAACAAATAATAGTACTGGGCAAGCGAATGTCAAAAGATCTATATATGTTAATCCAACATTATTGAAAAAATTATCTTCCAAAGAAAAGTCGACAAATTCTAAAGAATCAATTGCAACAGAACGACCTATTTGTTCAAGATTGAAGTTTATAAAAAATATCGATAATCGAAAGATTTCTCCAAAAAAGACTAGTAATTCTAGCATTATACTTTTATCACGTAGAAAACTCGTGAGAGTATCTACTACGAAAAATACATCAAAAATTTCTCCATTGCACCAACGTAGATTATCAAAACACGCAGAGTTTAAAGATAAAAAATTGGGGACAACGCAAAAATCTATAAAAATAAAACCATTAATAAATAACACATTACTATCTACAAATACGGTACCTAATTTATCAAAATCAAATATCGATAAATCTAAAGTGACCAAATATAAGATAGACAGAACTGCGTTACATGTATCAAAAGTTAAAGAAATTGGTCTGTCAAAAACCACGAAAGTTATGTAAGTAACGCGCACTTATTATTTATATGTAATAAGTTATAAAATAAATAATTTATGAAATTGGAAAGTTTGTATTACAGAAACGACACAAAGAAACTTGTTACTATTGGTGGTATTGTCTATAGAGCTTCCAAAAACAAATTAATTCGAAGGAACTCTTTATTAAAACGTATGTGTATCATTTTGTATTTTATTTTATTAGTATTACATATACACATAATTTATAATTTGTAAATATGTATTTTGTTAAAATATATATTTTTTTCTGGAAAAATCAGGGAAACGATCAATCAATGGAAAGAATGATAAATTTGTTAGTTTTAATAAAAAACAACGAATGAGCAAAGAAAGTTTAAATCGCACGTCAGAAGTGGACATCAGTAGCAAATCAAAATTTGCTTTCAATATATCTCCGAAAGCTTACAAAAATAGTATCAGGTACAAGTAATATGCATATCATTTAAAATTGTGTACAAACGAAAATGGATTCTTTATTATTAGTTTTTGTTTTAGCAACAAAGCAAAACAACGAAGCATACGAATTCTACGAAATAAAATGCACAAAAATAACCAACCTTGTTTAATTTATCAACGATTTGGATCTTGTCCAAATTATGAAAATGGAACGTGTCTTAAACGACATGATAAAAATCAGGTGTCGCTCTGCAAAAAGTAAATTAATATTTGAAATATTAAATATATCTCTCATATTTTTTCTATACGTTACATCATTATATTAATGTTCTTAATTTGTCTGTACCACGCAGACATTATTAGAATTATGTCAAAACTAAATGCAGGATAATTGATTTTAATTTAATCATATAATTTTTGAAGAAATGCGGTAATCCTTATTTGCCATAAAATTGTTGAAATCACATCAAAATCAAAAACTTGTTTTTTTATGAAAATTTTTATTACAATATTAATGATATTTTATCAAATGTATTTTATAGTTCTGAATTTTTATCTCTCACGTTTGAACTTTCTCTTTAAATAATCTTACATTCTTTCTTGAAATATATGTATCATTGATTGATACTAACAACCGCATGAAAGATATGGAAGGAACTTTGTCTTTTTTTAAAATAATTCTTTTAGTGTTTCCTTTAGTACTTCTTCAAAAATCATCTGATTAAGTTAAAATGAATCTCCTAGTATGTATTATAAATATTATTACTGTAGTACGATAATATAAAAAAATTGCAAAATTCTTTATTTCTTTATCTATGATAAAATAAGATTCAGAAAAATGAATGTTAAATCAATTTTTTAAAATATATCCAGTTTTCTGCAAGGGAAATGTTTCTTAAACAAATGCTCTTTATCTCACGATGTTGGACCTGAAAAAATGCCTACATGCAAATACTTCCTCGATGGCTGCTGCACGAGAGATGCTTGTCCTTATCTTCATGTTAAAGTGTCTTCTAACACTTCAATCTGCATAGATTTTCTACAAGGATATTGTGCTAAAGGAAATAAGGTAACTGCACATTCGTTTATATTTTAACCGATTACTCATAATACATTATTTACATTAATCTATTATTTATCTATTATTTATATAAAACAATATTTTTATATTTTTTATTTAATTTGCATTACAATGCAAATTTTTTTTTAATAAAAGATTTCAGATATGTAGCTCGCGGGCAAGTGATCAATCATAACGTATGTTATATGTGATAGATAGATTTTTAAATTAAATTAAAAGGACAAAATTTAAATTAACAGGACTGATAATATCATTGACATGCAGAAAAGCATGTTATAAAAAAGTATATCATATTAAAGCTAGCGGCACGATACATGTTTTCTTGTTAAATTGCTTGTTTACTATATCTTTCATTTATTAAATTACTAGAATTGCATCAGAACACAATTTTTAGTAATTTACTAAAATGCAAACAATCAAGTAAGAAAACGTACATCGTGTGCCATTTAACTGATTTAACACATAGAAATCTATTTTCTTATAGTTAATGATAATTGACTTGTGTAGCTCCCGTAGATATGAGTCTGAGATCATTAGTATAAAAAAAAAAGAAAAAATACTTTAATAAAATTAGGTTTAAGGTGATTTTTAATTATAACAACTAGATGCCTTATGCAAATGTCAACAGCTCGTAATAATAGTTTGTAAAACGTAGAGTACTGATTTGTTCTCCTATAGTGTCAACGACGTCACGAGTATCTTTGTCCTGAATTTAACAAGTCGGGGAATTGCAGCAAAGGTGAGTGTTGTCCTTATCCTCATAAATCGCATTCCTTTAATTCCGAAAAAAATACTAAGTACTTGAACAAAACGCATGATACGCAAAAATATCATGCTACACTTACCACAGATGGTAATTCTGAGAATTCAAATTCAGAAGGCCGATTAAGATATTATGAATTAACTGGTTTATCTGAAGAACCAAAGAAAAAGAAAGAAATTCAAATTGATGATTCTATAACGCAAATTAAAACTAATGAAATTAAAGAAAATGAATCTTCATTCAAAGAAGATAAAAATGAATTAGGGATAACGGTTTATGATCATAATGTAAAAAAGAAAATTTCTATTGGCGGTTATATCCCTATTGATCATTTTTAATTAACATTTGTACATTATTTTTTAGTAAATAATTTTTTAAGTTAATTTAAAAATCTTAAATTAAATCAAAGGTATTTCATTCAAAACATATATGTATTTTAGAGATTTTATTTTAATGTATTCACTATAAAATTTCATAAAAAAAATTTTTCATGTGTATGGTATTTCATAGTAAATCATATAAATTTATTAGTTTTCTATTTTATAATGATATT
>NW_017259208.1:60268-63277 GCF_001594045.1 Atta colombica | reverse complement strand
ATCTCAGATATATTATAAATATATTACAAGTATCTATTAATTTATAGTACAAATTACTATTATTGTAAATATGTTACAAAAATACATATATAATAAAAAATAATTTATTAGCTCAAAAAATTTTTCATTTTCATGAAAATGAATTATTTATGATAGCAAGCAAAACTTCGTATGATCTTATCATATACTTATGCATTATCCTATATGAAATTTTTGATTATTTTCTATGTGCTTGACAAATGTGAAATACTTTTACTGATATCTGATAGAAGTGAGAATAATTTGATTGTATATTTTATGATAAAATATTTAAGGAACTTAATGAAAAGAAGAATAGTGAAAAAAATAATTAGTGCAGTACTAAGATGCAGTACTTAAATGTGTTCAGGGTTCGAATTTTAAGAAAAATTATAAGTTATATATTATAGTCATTTAGTGTTTAAACTATTTGGCAATCTATATTTTTTACTAGTACTTATTAGATTTCAACTTGAATTGAGATATTATTTGTTTAGACTTGTCATTTGACGAGTCAAACAGTCATTATAAAATGTTTAGTGCTAATTATTAATTTACTTATCTTTTGTTAGTACAGATCTGCCTGCGAATTTTTTTATTGAAATATTTCTTTCTTTCTCTTATTATTTCATTATTTTTTAGATTAGAATAACATTCATTTTTCTTTATAATAACAAAGCTTACTATTTATAATATTCAATTATATAACAGTATGTTAAATTGTATATAGAATTAGAGGTTTTATATAATTTTATAAAATGCAATAATGACGCACATACGCATGCACACATGACATGTATTTGTTTTATATGTATATATAATTATAAAATTTGTATGTTTGGTATATTTAAATAAATAAATATAAATAGATACAAATGATTCGTATATTTCTTTGGTATAAATAAAAAATATCATTTACTATGTTTAACATTATCTTTATACAGTTAGCGAAACAAAACTAAAAAATTCTAAAATTTTTTCAACTGTATATAAGAGTCCAATTTGTTGAATGATTATAAGCTAATAAAATAGGGCTGTGTAATAACAAAGATAAATTATTTTGGTCGACAGATGCTGATACTATTAACCATTGCTCAAGCCAGCTTCTCATACTTTCTATAGACATATTTGCAGGATTTACGCCTCTAAAGGATAATGCCTGAAAAATAAATTCATAATAAAATAACGCTAATACATCTTTTGTATACTTCCTATTTAAACAAAATATACTAAATTGTAAATTGTAATTAGAAAATTGTAGATTGTAATTAGAAAATTAGTACTATGTATATATATGTGCGTGTGCGCGCGCGCGCGCGTGTGTGCTGTGTGTGTAAAATATACATATATGTACGTATGTAAAAATTTATAATTGCAATTATAATTTACATATGGTTTTTTCAAAATAAAAAACATTAATTATAGAATAATGAAGATCATCATGAACAAATCATCTTTTATGTATAAGTTACAATAAATAAATAAAAATAAATAAGAGAATAAATTCTTTCATATAAAAAAATAGATTTTTTTTATATTTTGAAAGCATCAAAGTAATAAAAATATTTACCCATCGCATCGCTTCGTTAGACATTTCTTTTATTCCTCCCTCTCGTATGATAGCACGATCCATTCGCAATATTAACATACCCCTTTCCGTCAATCTTTTCCTCTTGAAAGGTCTCCATAGCGACATACCATGTATTGCCAACAATTCTTTCTGGAAGATGTATACATTTATCTATATTATGACAAGCTTTTATAGAGAATAAATTCATATTCAGAAGTAACAAGTGCAATTTATGGACTAACCAAGTGTTTCCTTTTGAGATTATTGAGAGAATATGGTGGGCCTGAAAAAAGCTTGGAACAAGCTATGATATGCTTAGTGGTTGGATGTGTACCACTTCCTAAGCAAGCTATAATGTCTCGCCATTTTATCCTGAGTGTTTCATCCTTGATGCTCTTGAGCTCCGCCTGCATGCATCTGAACAATGGTCTGTTATGCTTCAACCTGGCCTTGTGATCAGACAGCATGAATTCTAGCTTCTGTTGCAGCGTCCAGTAATGCGACGTCAATAAGTAACGTGGAAAATACAGGGCTAGAGGAAAAATAATGTAATTCGTAAATGGTGCAGCCGACAGCAAGAACAACGGCAAGAGCTTTCGCAGATCCCTCGGCATTGTGTGCATCAGCTGCAGCTGCTCCCGTGTTAAACTATTTACGCCATGTGATTTCTGTTTCTTTATCGCAATGACAAAACTTTTTAGGTTTGTATACACATCTCTGGTGCCGACACTGAACACACGATACATTTGCATCGTACGCGGGAACTTACGTTCCAGTGTATGTTCATAGTTCTTGATGTAATTTATGTACTTGCCGAACCAGTACCATTTGAGATTGGCTACTTTCCTGGATTTTTCCGATTCTTTGCCCATTTTCACAAGACCTCGTTGTATTGGGCTACGTTTTAAGGGCTCCAATGTGTTCATGCCCTCGCGCACAAATATTCTTGATATCATTTTGTACATTTTAAGATTGATCCTTTTTCAGGAAAGCGAATAGATTTCCACGGACTCGGTAACCTGGAAAAATCTTTTTATTTGATCCACTTCTGAAGCTTCTTAATTACAGAAAAAATATTGAAATATATCCTTTATATTATTAAACCTAGGTTTATCACAATCCATTAGAATTGTATGATCACAATACGTACTTAGGTAATTATATCCCTTCTAGCTGGAAATCCTAGTATTGTATTTTTCGCGATTGTATTCCCACTATATGTTGTTTCTTTAAATTACTTTTATTGGATGCTGACATTGCGCAGAAAATGATGTTTTATATTTATATTTGCAGCTGAATGTATGATACATTTCGATATCAATTCACGATCGAGCGGAGCGTTAGCAGACTTATTTACACTTATTTGTTGTTCATTTACACCTCATTTGCAGTACAGATAATGTACATATATATATATATAT
>NW_017259208.1:57375-60028 GCF_001594045.1 Atta colombica | reverse complement strand
TATATATATATATATTATTAAGGATCCGCGGGAATGCATATGATGTGTAATATTTTATTCTTTTTAATTCTCAGTAAATAAGGATAAAATGATATCTCATCATACGTGAAGTGGAACACACTCTAGGTTTGTTCGTATTGCTTGAAATAAAAAATTTTTGCACTTAAAAAAATGTATTTGGGCATTGAAGAGAAAGAAAGCGTAAATATTGAGCGTAAAAAATGCAAATAATATGAACAGATTTATAGCATTTATGGCTTCCGAGTATAATAAATCTGAAATTAACCTAACCCTTAAAAGATACCACGTGATCTCATCCAATCAGAAAGTAAAATATGTGACATTATTCGGTTAGGTTAGGTCAAATCCTTGCACTCGAAAATAGTCGAAAACACTGCTAGAAGAGTCAATTGTCAATGAGATGACCATGGCGGAGTGGTATCAAGCGAAAATCCTGCATTTATGCGAATTGAACAATGTCGAGGACAAAAAGGACGTTCTTACGGACATCAAAATCAAATTCAGCGCTTTGAACAATCGGGATGCCGAGCAGATCGCTCGTAGTTTAGATTACAGGCCATTTTATTCGCAGCTAACCTCGAACGACAGGTACGATGATAGGTGAAATTTTTGCAATTCTCATGGACGATAATTTATGCATATATCTGTCAATTACTGCTCATGTAAGCTTTAATCATTTATTTTTAAATATAGATGTTATTGTCTTATTAATGCATATCGAGCATTTACGGAGTGATAATCAGAAAATTGTTGTAAAATAAATAACTGTTATTTTGTAATAAATGGATACACGAATTCATAGATAAATAATTTCTGTTTAAATCTACTGATAAATTGATGGGTTTCTTTGGCAAAGTGGCATTACATTTATTTCCTTCTGTTTATTACATTAAGTCATTTAGTTTCAACAATTTCTTGATTATCACATTATATGTGTAAACAACTGCCTTATTTATATAATATTTAAATCTTTTTATTTTATAATTAAAATTTAAACTTATTTTATATGTAACTTTACTTTTTCTCTTAGAATATGATACTAAATTTTTTGCCTCTTATTGTAAAAATTTTAATATTAATTACATAATATATATAATTCTGAGGTTTGCTACTAAAAACAAAAAGAATTACTTTTCTTTTTTGCAGAGAAGTTATAGAGCAGATATGCGATATTCTGACCATCTTATTTAGCATGCTAGAACCTGGGGAAATTTATCAGAGATATTTAATCGAAGTATCTGCTTTAATAACTAATCCAAATGCTAGTGTGAGATTACTTGTGCTACGTGAGTTTTCGCGCACAGCTTTGCATCCGCAAAAGATATTTCAGTTACTCTCAGACACCACTCTTCTGATTTCAATTATAAACAGAATCAGCGATAACGACTTGAATGTCGCTGAATGTGCGATGAGCATAGTGAAAAAAATTGGAGAAAATCCAAATGGCCTACATATTTTGTATAAGGGCGAGCTCCTAAGAACATTTGCCAGGCTGTTGCAGAATGATACCATTAGCTTTCGTGTTTATGAAGTGATTGTGGACATAGCCAAGATATCTCAAGAGGCTTTGGAAGTATCAGCCCAGTCAGGCTTTCTGAACAGTTTAATCAATATACTAGAAAACGAAGATATATTGCTTCAACTGAATGCCTTGGAAATATTAACTCAATTAGCTGTATTCGAAGAAGGTCTAAGTTATCTGGAGCAACAAGAGGTATTGAGCAAATTAGTCCAAAAAATATCACAAGTTAACGAGAATCCTTTGTCAAATCTTTTGATTCCCGGATTGATGAAGTTTTTCGGTAACGTTGCTCGTCACTGGCCCAACGAGTTGTTTGTCAAATATCCCGTGATAATCTCCGCGCTTTTCGATGTGATAGACAGTGGAGATCAGAATATCTTGGGTCCTGCATTAGATACTCTTGGATACGTGTCTGCGAGCATTGAAGGGAAGTATGCGTTGCAAGCTCTAGGAGAAGCGATGCCGAGTGCTCTTAAGAAAATCACTGAAATAGTACAGAGAATGCCGACTGCTTTGAGAATTCGCGGTTTGAACAATCTTGCTCTTATACTCGAGGTCAAGAGAGTCGAGCAGGACAACAGAATTTTGTCCCTAACGAAGTTATGGTTTGATTCGCTGTGCGACGATCCATTGGGAATGATTGCGGCGATATGCAGACAACCATTTGCTGATATCAGACAGGCTGGATTGGAAGTGCTAGCGGTTATTAGTTCTCAAGTATGGGGACAAGAATACATATCTACATATCCTGGTTTGGTAGAATTCCTATTAGATAGAAATATTGAATCGTTTAAAGAATGTAAGGATGCAAAATATGAAGTTGTGAAATGTTTATCTCAAGCGGAGCGAAATATATTCGATGCGGACACTATGCAGAAATTCAAGCAATTTGTTAATGAAGGTCCATATTTTGTTGATATTAATACAGAAGTTGCGATAGAGGGTGCTTTGTAAAGGATAATAATTTTTCATATTAATATGTAATATTAATATTAAAGATTATGTTATGCATAGGATAATAATGTAAGCAAATAAGAAATATAAATAAGTATTTATTTTTTACTTTATTCATAAAAAAGATATTGCTTAATAAAGATTGTATTCTTTTAT
>NW_017259208.1:50021-57275 GCF_001594045.1 Atta colombica | reverse complement strand
TATATATATATATATATTTACTCTTTTTTCCAAAGGATTTTTCTTCATTAATGAAATATTATCCATATTGGAATTTATATACAAAGAGAAATAATTTATTTTATCTAGCAATACAAAAATCTACATATTTCTTACATATTTGAAACAAATCAAATAAATGGTATTAAAATATATATGTGTGTATAATAATGTTCGCGATATTTTATCATTGTTCTTCACAAATCTTTATGAAATCTATACATAATGTGTAAATAAGATCATATAAATAATTGTACGAGAATGTATGACATGTATTAAATATACTTTAATCTCTATTGTATACGTTTCCGCTTTTTTGGTGAGACAATTTTCAGCATACTGACCACCGGTGCTTCAAAAGCGATTGATACTATAAACGACAATGCATACGATAGCGATAGCTGCCCCAGAAATGTTATCATCTGAAAAATAAAGTGTTTTATGATAATCCTGTTAATTATTGATCATAAAATTTTCTTCTTAGCTGCAGATTTACCATTATATCCTTTCCTAAGTGAAACGGAGAGTCTAGATTCATAGCGGTTAGACGAATCACAAGTGGATGAATTAGATAGGAGCAATAAGTCACTCTGCTGAATGGATATAAGAGCGGCCACGATAGAATCTTATTTACGTATCCTGAAACAGTACTGATTTAATATCTCAGTGTAGTTCACACAAATTAATCAGTCTAGTATTTATTACATTTAGTCCGATTAATCAACAAATATGTATTTATTTCTCACCGCCGTAGCCAGTACTACATGCTATTACGATCCACGCTAAACCTAGCGCCCATGCGCTGTGACTCAAGGATGAATACGCAGCTCCAGTGACTGGTGTAAGTTCTGCCTCATATAGACCATAAAGCAAACTCAAGAGACACGCAGAAGACAATAGCCATCCAATAACGACAGTAGTCTAGAAATGATAACATCTAAAATCTTTTCTAAGTAATAGAAATTAAGTTTATAATTTTGCCTCAAGGAAGAATGTTCAAGCAAGGATCGTAAAGATCCTAAAAGATATAATCATAATCTTTCACAGGTTTTAAATTGTTTTAGATACGTTCGTTGAATTTATTTTCTCTCGGAAACATCATACCTTAGACATTTTCACTTTACAATCAGTCTTAAAGAGAAAGTAGCCGACGCTCATGCCGATCAGATAAGGACCTAATCTCGTCCACGGTTTATCGTAGATTTTATCGAAGAGGGCCAACGGATCATCCATGCTCGGCATATGATTATTAACTAAAGCGATATAGCCAGTAGTTATCCATGAACTTACTAACAAACCGACTAATGCGGAAGCTGCGATTTTGAAGTGATTTGTAGCCAGTATCAAAATCACTCCACCCACAATATAAAACTGTGTATCGTCCGCTAAATACCAGCTCCACAGCATACACTGTAATATTAATATTACAATTTAAACTTACATCTTTGTTTGATGATATAATAAGATATAATAAGATTAGTAAAAAAGGATCAATCAAAAATAGACACTAATACAGAGATTAAATTAAACTTAGAAAGATAAATAGCATGAAATTAAAATTCTATGTCATATAATTTTTATGTCATTATTTTTATAGAATATTGCATTATAAAAATAATTATGCAGTCAACATCCGAAAAGTATAAAGAATTATGATATATTCTGTAATAGGGAATAAATAAAAAAAACACACCATTTGATCGACGGGAAACCAAGTATTGATATAAAGCAAATTTCTCCACCAATAATTGGGACAGTTATAGTGATCTGCTGTAGGAGGCTCAAAAACGGAATTTGTGTAGAAATACTTCATCGAGATCTCGACTACACCCAGAATAAACATATACGGCGTGGTGAGCCTACAAAATCGATATACAAGGAGCCCAATAAATTTTAGGGTGCCTGCGGCGAAACCTCGCGTGCCCTGCGTGAGTCTCTTTAGATCTCCTTTGGCATTGGTTCTGAAATAGAGAAAGCTCACGAGCAAACCGCCCATGAAGAAAAATGTATCAACGCTGAAAGCGCCATTTGTGATGGTCTGGAAAAGGAATCGCTTCTCTACCACTTTGCGATACTCCATGTTATCCGAATACTTAAAAACGATTATGCATGTGTGCCCAAGAATGACCCAGGCCATCGATATCGCTCGGAGCCCATGAACAGTGCTAATTGTATCACTGCCAACATTACGGTCGCAGATAATCTTCACATTAGCAGGAACAGAAAAAGAAAGTAGAAGTTCTTCGAAAATACCTACAAAAATAATAAAAAAGTTGAAAGCTACGTTATATCGCAACGGATATATTAATTAAAAAGAACAAATAAAATTGTATCACGTATATAATTTTAATCTGAATAAAAAAAGGAATAATTTTATAATTATTAATTTCCGTTCTATCTTTCTGCTTTGATTTAATCATTTAATTTTTATGATTAAAATTAAAAAAAAGAATATTTTGAATATAGATATGTTATAAGTAAGTTTATTATTTATAAGTATATCTTTAAGTATACCTTTTTATATCTTTATTTTTAATTAATTAATTTAGTTAATTAATTGTATATTAAATCAAATCAAAACAAATTTAAAAAATAGATGAAGAAAAATCTAGTTTTGCTTATAATTTTATACAGAATAAATGTTAAATTTTTAAGTTCGCAAATTATTATAGATTTCTTGAGATATAATTTTAATTCATTTATGATGTCTTTTATGATATTTCTCGGAATATTTCTATACTTAATGAATAAGACAATGATTTAACATACTAAGATGTTGCTCTTCTTTGGTAGACGGTTGCAAACTATTCTCGAGACCATTGTTATTATTGATCGACTGCACACCATTGCTATTAGAATCTGCCACTGGAACAGGAAGGTAGACCTCACCTTGAACGGCTACGGAATAATATCATGTGACTTTTAATACCGTCCTTGTCTTGTCTGGTCTGTAAGTCGTGCATTATTAATTTGTATTTCTGGTATGAGGTATCTATTACTATTGTTTTTTTTTAAATTATATACATTTCTAAGAATTATTATAGTATGAATTAGTATAATAAAAATTAACAATGATTTTTCTCTAAGCAGTTATTATATTACTGAAAGCAAGATTATATTTTATGTCTCGTGCATTTATAATTCTATAATTTTCAGTTTACACAATCTTTTAGATTTCTCGTATTTTTTTCTACTTACATGATTTCTTATTTTTCTGGAATAGATATCTCTTTAAAAATTAGTTTCCAAGATTAAAACCTAATGATTTTAATTCCATGTATGTATATTAACAAAATCCTGTTTACTTAATTTTAAAAATTCATCTTTCTTTAATAAATTTTAATTTAAAATATTTAAAAATTTATAAAGAAATATTAAATATAAAAAGACTGAAGATCAAAAAGATTTTTAAAAGAACAACTAAAAAAATAATTTTAAATTGATTAAAGAATTTATGCACAAAAAATACATGAATGCTCTACAATATTTCTTTATAAGGAGCAAGAATTTTCGTTATTTTAATATATTCATACTACCTCGTTCCAAATGGTACAAGTGATAGTAAATAATTAACATGATTAATAGGTGATCAAACAATTTTTAGACATGAACATTGACTTTTTTTACCATTTATGACTTTCCGATCGCCATTAGTAAGATGATCGAGTTTTCCATGTTTCTCTACATCATAGATTACATTGCTCTTACAGGCTGTTTTTTTCGATAAATAATAATCGTATCCAGTGCCAAGAATCATCAATATTAGAACCACCATACTGACACCGCTAAAATGCATTAAATTCTAATTTTTGCATCTGCTTGCTCATGTATATTTAATCAACAAAATATATCAATACTTATTTTTTAATATATAACAATATTAATAAAGATCATATATAAATTATATTACATAAATTTTATATATTTTTGTCTTTGCAAAATATGATATACTTTTTTTGTGATAATCAAATAGTCAAATGCAAGTAATTATAAATAATTAGGAATATTATTTTCATAAACTTACAATAGAATCCAGAAAACTGGATCTGTATACATATCGTATGAAGTATGCTGATCTCTGACTTTTTCAATCGTCGAATGCTTTGCTGCAAATTCGCTTGCGGCGAGTTTCCCGATCACGGCGACGTCGGAAGCAGTGCACGAAAACGGCAGACAAACACCCAAGTGAATCAATTTTGTCTAACGAGAAAACAGCATATCTTTTTATATTGAAAACTTTTTTAAATTGATGAAAACTGATTCTTTCTGAATCAATATGTTTCCTTAAAATTGAATGATAACTCAAGAAATTGAAAAATTGAGAATCTTTTAGTTTTTTATAAAATTATATATTACAATTTGTAATGAAACTTTGACTTATGTATATTATAATATGTATATTTAAAAACAATTATTAAGATATTAAAAATTTGAACATTTTTTTATAATAATGTATCGACTTACTTTTCTGCTAAGTTTTTTTTGAGAACATTACGTTTATAAAAAACAGAATTTCGCATTTATGTTAGACCAGAAGAAATAGTAAGTTTTACATTTTTCAGAAATATTTAATGTTTAGTATCATTAATATATTATATTTATATTTTAGTATAAATCTTATGTAAACAATGGTGTATATGAATTTTCTTTATATTTATGAGAAAGAGAAAATAGATATAAAATAAATTAAAATAGAGAATATTTTTGAGATATTTGTATTCGTAAATTATATATGTAAATTTGTAACATATTGATGATACTTACTGGTGTGTAAGATACGTTTATAGAAAGTTTTAGCATATAAAATCCCAGTTGAAAAGGCACTTCCACGGAGTCTGTTTTGGACCAGATATTAATTCCGCTAAGACCTGTATTGATTGTAACTTTAGGATCATTTACGTGATTTTTTGAATATGTATGATGTGATGGATTCCAATCTGTTCCAATGTAGTCACATTCAGTAGCTGATCCCGTAAAATAAGTATTACCCCAGAAAAATCCATTAGTGAATCTACCAGATGCATCATCAACTGAAACAAGAAGGAATTTATCATCAGTGAATGTTTCATAATTATATTTTATTTTAAACACAAGTACGTTTAGACATTTTTGCTTTTAATTTAAGTAACTTATAAAATTATAAATTCTGCTATATAGCATTATAAATTTCTGCTATATTTAAAAATATAGTACAAAATCCATATTATATCTTTCGAATTAAACTTATTATTACAGAAACAAAAGTTATTTTTTATTAAGATCTGTATTAAATAAAATAAAAATCCGAAATTTCTATACACAAGAATCTTTTATAATAAAAAAGTATGTTTTAAAATCAATGATAATAATTTTGCTTTCATTTGCTAATTCTTTATTCAAATACAGTTTTATTCAAGTATCAGAAATCTTTCATTAATTTAATTAAAGTATTATCAATTGTTAATTATAAATTTTGAATAACGAATAATCGCACTTGATCTTGACTATTAATAAGATATTATAAAGTCTATTAAATAAAATATACAATAAAATATATTAAACTTTAAAGTAAATTTTAAAACCGCATTCAACCTCGACCTTACAATAAAAGATTGAATAAAAATCTAGTCACGTATCATAAATAGAATTGCAGGACTTTCTCATAATGCTTTCTTTTTTCTTATCTTTATGTTTTTGAGTTGTCTTAAAAGACAATAATTAATTCTGTTTTGTTATAAATAATAGAGTTTAATATTGATGTAAGTTTTTATGTTTTTAATCTTGTGGGTGCTTAATATAGGATATGTATAATTGATTATTGCTTCTAAGATGTAATTTTGAAAAGGATTTAAAATAAAAATATTGTTTTTTTTTCATCACAATGGACAAGGACGGATATAAGAATAAAGAAGATTTGTTCGGATTAAAAAAGCTACAGTATGGCAAAAACGGAAGTTGTTTGTTTTGTGAGACTGTTTGTTATATAATTAATGGAAATTTTTTATGGCCTTTGTGGAAGCCTTATAAATTTTAAAATTCTGAAATGAAAGTTTCAGAGCGTATAAATTGGTAAAAGTAAATATTGCGCTATATAAATGATATAATTACATACATAAATGAAACAATATATCAGTATATCCACACAGCGGAATGTTGCGGAATGTACGTAATATTTTCATAAATTAGCCAGCCATAGCTGGCTTATTATCTAATTAAAAAATTAGTAATCTTTGCTTAAATGCCGAGACGCAGTGCGTAATTTCTACCTGATTAAATAATCAGGCTGCGTAATCATCGTGAGCATGCGAGCTTTTTTACAAGTGATGCAATAAAGTACTCTTGTTATCGTGGACAACACGTAACGCAACGGCGATCGTCATTGGGAAGGCGCGAAAATGGCGAGACTTATGTTCGGAGTAACTCCAACGCAATACTTTCTATTCAGGAAGTAAAAGATATTATCTAATCGTCAGTACGATGGTAAATTTACAGAATTACATTACATAGGTCTTAGCTCGATCGCGAATCCATTACGTCATGCTTGCGGCTACAACTGCGGTTGGCGTCATTGATGTTTCGTATCCGCGAAAACGTTTTCATTCCGAATATCTTTTACTTTTTTCGTCCAGCATTCCCTACTTTCGGTAAAATTTTATGACGCAGTACAATATAATGTCAAGTTCTAGTAATTGATTTTTTCGAATTTCATTTAAATTAATTTTAATTAAATAATAATTTTAATTGAATTTATGATAAAATAAGATAGTAAAAATTACTTAAAAAATTATCAATTTTAATTTAAACAATTTATACTAATATAACAATAATTAATTTTTATTTAAATAGCCTTCAGTTTGTTGATTGTACTGTTGTTTGTTTCCTCGCGCGGATTGAATGTTACTTAAAATTATATCTTTCTTAACAAAGATGAAATTTATGACCTTGGAAATTAGGCGTATAGTATGATTTTTTAAATAATATTAAAATATAATTTTTTTCTATTTGATTAGTATAAAGTAGTATCTTAACAGTATTGAAGTATATCAGCTAATTTTAATTTAAAAGAAAAAAATCAATTTTATCAATTAGAACGAAAATTATATCAATTATTTAAACATATGCAAAATTAAGCTGGAAAAATTATCAACTTATTTATATATATAAATGTTTCTATATTTGTTTCAATTTAACAAACAAATTTTGATTTTTATGATCATATTCTATGATGTCTATATATAAAAAAATTTGTTAAAAACA
>NW_017259208.1:49305-49827 GCF_001594045.1 Atta colombica | reverse complement strand
CATTTCTTTAATTTATTTTTATCAAAATTATAATATATAAGTTTACAATATAAAATTTTTTGAATTTTTAAAAAATCTGACGGAAATAATAAAAATAAAAGCGACATTGGAAAAATTTTATATCTTTTTTAATCTTCAATTTCAACAGACTTTCACTTATTGATTAACATTCACTATCCGCCGTTTCATGAATCGTGACATTCGCGTCCACACAACGCGAATTCATATTGTCATTAGCATGACAATAAATTTCACGCCATAACTCAGTTTCATTGCAGAACATTCTAAAGTCAAGTTCAGTTTCGCCTTGTAGTTCAATTTATTTTTGTCCGAGACATAAATGTGCAATGTTACACTTGTTCTTATTGAATCTTGGGGAAAATAGTGGTATAATTCTATATTATATTTTATTCACGTGCAAACGTGTATGTCAAGCAGCTTATTATTTACTTATTAGTCTTCGTACTAAATAGATTATCATATTTTATGCTAAAATAATAATAATTAATTTATTAACATAAT
>NW_017259208.1:44906-49126 GCF_001594045.1 Atta colombica | reverse complement strand
CATCCAATATAATTATTTAAAAAGATAATCCAATATTATAATTATCTTCAAATATATATAATTATATGTTTAGTAAAACTTTAGTAAAACTTTTTTCGTATATTTATAGGATATATTTAGTAATTATAATTCAGTAACGAGTTTTGAATAGACTCTATCTAAATTGACATTTCGAACAAACATTTTGAAATTGTATCTTATGTATCTGGCTGACGAAGTAAATTTTTCACATATGTGGAGTCATCAATGAGCGGGGGGATTTGGTTAAAACTAAATTTAAATAATAATAAGTTTATATATTATATATATATATATATACATAATATACATGTAAATATGTATGTGTATATATATACCCTCATACTTTTGAAAGTATTATATATCTTTATTTATTCAATTTATTGTTGCATATGCAATTTTGAATGTTTTAAATTTTGTGTGAATAGTCGTAATATATTTAGAAATTTTTGGATTATTAAATAATATTTATTTTAATTACTCCTTTAATACTTATTTTAATCTCCCTGAAAGTTTCAGATATTCAACTTAGATATAGAAATTAATTATTTGAGTTTATTGCTAGGAAATTTATAACAAATTTTATAAACAGGAAGATAAAAAGACCAAGCAGTAAATCCTGTATTGTGCCGACACTCGAGTATCGAAAGTTGCAAAAGAAAGTGAATGTGCCAAGATAATGACATTGCACTTTATCGCTCCTGTTTCTTTTAAGTGGAATTTTAACAGCTATTTTAAGAACTAGAATTCTTATTGCTCAATTTACAGTTTGCTCAACTTTAGAGACCTTACATTCCATATTTTTGCAACATATTACAACCAATACTGTTAATAAGCAATTGTGTAATAAGAACTCAAAGTTGTGCTTGGCCATGACATAAGATCGTATACAGTTAACATTTATGAATGTAGCAATAAAAATTTGTAACAATAAAAATTATTTCGGGTATAAGAATCCAATTAAAATGATGTTGTCTCTAGAATTATTAAGTTAAGTGATATAATCAATCCATTTATTGTAGAATATATAATATTCCACTGTATATATTTTTCTTTAAGCTCTTTATAAAAATTAATGAAATAGTTTGGTAATCATTTAATAATGGTTAATAATAATTTATTAATTAAAAAATTAAAGATCAGATGTGTATTCATATTAAGTAGAGGACATGTATAAAACTGAATATTTTATTCAACCAAAATATATTTAACTTTCCTGCTTCTGTATGTGCTTCTGTTCTTGGCTTTATCACAAGTTTTTATTGTTTACTTTTTGAGAGTACGCATGCACGCACGCACGCAAACTACTTTCTCTGCTATATATAATTGTGAGAGATAGATATATATATAAGTATATACATATACATGCATACACACACACACACACACACACACACACACACACACACACACACACACACACACACACACATATATATATATATGTATATGTATATGTGTATATGTATATGCATATAATATGTAGCAGAGAAAGTAGTTTGGAAAGAGAAACGCACATCGTTTGCATTTTACATATCTGATTGGTATGATAATGTTACTGTTTAACTAGCATTAGCAATATTAATATCTGTTTGACATAGAATTATATTTTTAGGTATGCAGATTGCACTAATGATTTCAAATAAGCGTCCTTACTAATTGAAAAAAAAAGCACACGATTTCTTTGTTTCACGCAATGTTGAAAGCGTTCAAAATCTTTTTCGTCAGAATTCAGAAGGATTATTACAGGTTCTAAAATTTTAATTTTAAATAAAAATTTATTTGTTAATTTAAAATCTTGTTGACTTTTCACTCCATACAGAATATACCTGCTGATTTTCATCTCTCGTTAAGTTAAATTTACAATTATTATAAATACTTGCGCAATTGATCGTTTTCACGGCGAGTACCAAATGAATGTTTTTCGTGTCTATTTGAATAGAATATTGCGATGAATTACGAATTATATTTCAGAAAATAATGATTTATGTTAATAATCTCTTTTAATATCGCAAGATGATATATTTACCGGTTGTTTTTATTCAAGTACTGTAATTTTTAATAAGAATATTGATGAATATTAATGAATCTTATCATAAAATATATAATGTAAATAAAGACATTCAAAACAATATTTTCTTCATAGCATAACTATTAAAAATAAAGTTTAAAGTTAAAATCAGGCTTTTATAAATTAATAATTTATCCATATAACTTGTTGGAAATTTTTGTAAGATTATACAAAAAACAATAATTTGTTTGTATTGCAAATCTAATTAGAATTAAGAACAGTCTGTATTATTTTGCGACGTGCAATTATTTGGAATGAGATTACATTAACATAATCGTTAAATCAGTTTCTAAAATGTTTTTTAATAGCACAATTATGACTCAATATTGGTCAAATATTAGCAAATATTAGAATATATTTCCAACATAACTAATCGTCAATAAATTGCTATTAAGATAGTATTTATCTATGGGTATATAAGATCCGTCATAATATTCTGTACAAAAAAATTAAAGAAAAATTGGCAAAAAAAATTAAAATTACAGGAAATTATTTCTAGTTACATAATTTTATCGTTTATGCAAGTTTTTACAAAGCGAGATATTAAATATTGACGATTCGTGAGTGTCTAATAAAAGCGAGAATACGGATTGTAAAACATTCGCGCCAAAGAGATGCGGTAACTTTCTTTTTCTGATATACGCAGAAATGTAATAATCTCGATATATGAAAGTGAAACGCGATCCGTTTCTAATGCACCGCTTTAGCTGTCATTTATGGTTGCTCTATTGCAACAATAAGATTAGTACATTCCAAAGTGAATCTGCAATTGGCCGCTAGTGAAATGATCGATCGCAATAGACATTCTTTTGTTTATTCTTTGTTTGTTGTCAATTCGGCAATTCCATTAAAATATAGAATTATATAATATTTTTGTAAAAAATTAAGATATTGAGAAAATTCAAAATTTATTTCAGAAAAATCACATAAACAGAAATTTTTTGACAAATTTATATTTAAAATATATTTTAATATATCATTTTTTCTTTAATAGAATTAATTATTACAACTAAAATAAAGAAATAAAATATACTTATTTGTAGATCATTATTTAATAGAGCATGTTAACGTATTAAAGAAATATGGTAATACTATTTTATGGTCATTTAACGAACATTATCTACTTATACTATTATCTATTATCTATTATATATCGATCTAGTTACGTGATTTAATTTCTTCTTAACATATAACTACCAATCCTAGCAGACAATGTTTTTTAAATGTTTTTTAAACATTTATTTCTCATTAATTTTACATTTTTCACAATTCGTTTTCAAAATTTATTAATTTAACGTTTATTTAACGTTTATTTAATGTTTATTTTGAATTTATTTTTTATTTGAAATAATAGTTTAAAAAAACCTGATCAGTAAGTGAAAAAGATTAAAATATAATTAAAAATTAGAATTAATTAATTATTTAGGCACTGTCGATAAAAGAAATAAATTAAAAAAAATTCTACAGTTATTTTTTTAAATTTTGTTCAAATAATTTTGACATTAAAAAACATTTTTTTAATGTTAAAAGAAATATTTCTTTAAACGTTAAATAAATGTTTTTAAAAAAATGTTTCTTCAAATGTTAAAATAAATGTTTTTTTAATAAGAAAAAAATGACTTAACCCATTATTTTTAAAAATATTTAAAAAAATGTTTTTTAAATATTTTTAAAAACATTATCTGCTAATTGGCTACTAGCCCATTTGAAACCCATTTATTATGTTACATCTACGTCTTTCAATTAAATAAATTATACTTTTTAACTAGAAATTACTAAAATTTAAAAAACATACTTTTTTTATTTTTATCGATTTTGTTTTTTCTTTACGCAATCGTATTTTCTGATAATTATACTATATGCGAAAAAATTGTTGCATAAACCAGAATGGTACAAACAACAGGATTGGCAATGTTAGATACTTCATAAAAATAATTTATTATCGTTATCGTTCTTTTTGCTACCTCGTCACCGTTATTGTCATTCAAAATATAACGAATCGTTACTTTTTCGTTATATTTTTTTCTTTACATTAGTGCATTGAATACGCATTAATTCTGCTAATGGAAAATATTATATGCAAATTTCTTGCAGTAAATACAAAATGATGTCAGAATTTTATTTTTTAATA
>NW_017259208.1:39692-44806 GCF_001594045.1 Atta colombica | reverse complement strand
TATTGTGCTCATTACACATAGCTGATATATATATATATATATATATATGCATGTATATATGTTCTTAGTTACGATTAAAACTTTTAAACGTAAATAGAAATAAAGTAATGATAATAAAATAGTAAAATCGTTACCATTATTCCAAAAATGTAACTGCGTTACTATGAACGTATTCAGAGGAAAATATTATCCAATCGTTATCGAAAAAAGTAACTTGTAATAACTTGTAACGACGTTATAACCTAAATAACATTTTTGCAAAAATAAAGCAGTTTATTTGCTGATACTTATTGTGTAATGTTGACAAAAACAAAAGCAAATTTTATTTGCTAAATAAAATTTTGTCTACATGTTGTAATTAACAAATTAATTTGTACTTTTGATAATAAGCAAAATTGCTTCAATTTTGTCGCAATATTACTATAATCAAACACTTTTACCACAATTGTTGCCGCAAAATTACTGTAAAATTATTCTACTACAGTTTGTGTGTTTCTTTGCTTGCAATATTGCATCAAAGGATTCATTTTGTTGGCAAATTGCTTACAACATTTTTAAGTAAATTTTCAGCAAAATGCCGGCAAAATATTATCTGAGAATGTAATGTATTATTTGCCAACCCTGCAAATCAGATATTTATATTTAACTTTGTCAAATGCTCTAGTCGAGATAACCAGTAATTCAATTATAATTAGAATTCTGATTATAATCACATACATTTGTATACTAATTAAATACATTTTGTTTGTTGTACAAAAACATTTTTCTCAGTGTACAAAAGTAATAAATTGCTAGTGAATGTATTTCCGTCTGAAATAAAATAAGATTGTCATGAAATACATGGAAGGTACGAATAACAATTCCGTTAACGATATTTTTGTGGGATCATTTGATCGATAAGTTAATTTTACTTAATTTTAGTATCAATCACTGTCAATTGCAAATCTGTGATTAATGTTTTTCTGCACATAGCGTAATATTATAACATAGGAATTACTTAATCAGCTTTACTCGTATGTATAACGGGAACACATTCGCTTATCTGAAAGGTCGCTCATAAAGAAATTTTCTCTATTGTTTTTTTTTAGTTCTAGCTCTAAAAAGAAAATTTCAAAAATTTTAAATAATATTTAATTAATATTTATTAATATGAATCAGTAATTGATCAAATATTATCATCGTTTTATATAATTTAAAACATATTTGATTTAATGTAAATATAATAATTCACTTTCGGAAAATGCGAATCATCACATGATAAATTTTATATCTGTGCGTAATCACGAGGATACGTGCAAATAAACAGGATATTGACGAGGAACAAGTTGTTTGGCCAGTAATACAAACGCGTTTCCGCGAAAGCGAAAGCTTACGATGTCATCGCCGCCGGCTGCCACTGTCGCTGTCATGTAATTTTTTCTCTTTTCAAATAGTATAATTTTGATAATTGCAATGCCGATTTGGGCTCACCACTTTCTAATACTAGTCAAGTGACATCTCCGTCTTTGTAACTCGTCTTTGTAAAACGTGTATACTTACGTATTTACTTAGTATATATAATTTTGTTTATCTAATTACTTAGAGAGATTATTTACGTAACTTGAATGGATCTTGTGATTGGCACTTTTCAAGGCCACGAGAAAATTGGACGATTCAAAAAAATAAAATTTTGTATCTCTTTTTTTTTATAGAAACTTGAAAAATACCCTAAAAATATTTAGGCTTTACATGAAATACTTTCACATACATCTTTGTCTCTGTAAATAAATAAACAGAATGTGTAACTTTATTACATCAAGTACATTTTTACAAATATCTTTGTCTCTGCAAATATACAGGATATGACTTTTATGTTGCTTTTTACATATATAGCATTAGGTAATAATAATAATGTGTGGCATTTTTTTCAGCAGGTCAAATCTGCTGAATATAACATTGTAGAAACCAGGAAGTGACATTTTCTAGACACAGCGCAGCCAGCTTAAATAGATAGTAACGCGTTCATGTTAAAAGAGCGCGAGTGGCGTCGTTCGAAACAAATGGTCCTTCAAACATCATAACGATTATGCTTTCCTCGGATAATGTTCTCTCATTATAGCATAGCGGAGCCTTTCACCTTTCCTCGTACATTAAGTTCGCGAAATTCGCGAATACCACGTTGATACAGGTTGCTCGTGGAGAGTGAAAGTAGTGGCCGGTTAAGGAGAATGCTTTCCGGTAGTCGACTGCTTCAAGGTGGACTTAGACCAAGTTGGCAAGGACGAATGATGGGCAAAACGTTCACAATGGTTCAACGAATATGAGCGAGCGTAATTAACTTTTGTCTCTTATATCAATAAGAAATGAAATCTGATTCATTGATATAAAGTCTCGTTCAAACTTGCAACGTCATCCACGCTCAATGAAATTCGTTTATTTATATTGGTTCATCTTCTTCACCTTGATTGGATCTTTATACACGCAATATGATCGTAGATGATCACCGAGAGAGAGAAAGAGAAAGAGAAAACGGTAATTAAATCTCACGTGCTCATTTGCAAAAATTGTACTATTTAGTGTAAAATGCCCATTTATTGATTTCTTTTCACGAATTGTGTTGTCGATATTTTTAAAATAACTTTTTCTAAAGTCATGATATTGGCATTTTGTTTACGCAAGAAACCCTGACCCACTTAAAATCTTGAATCTATCCGAACCGCAAATGGCTTTTTTCTTAAGTTCCTATTTGTGAAGAAATTCATATGAAGAAAGAGGGCGTGTTTATTTAGATATACTGAAATGATTTAAATAGTTTCAAATTTCAAGCATCTATTTAATAATAATGTGCACAGTTAGCAGCATGATTTGAATATCTTGCAGCTAAGATTCAAGAACAGATAAAGTTTCTTTGAAATAAATATAAACTAAAACTAATAAACTAGAACTAAAACCTATAAAGGTCAATTAATTCGTCCCATTTATGCGTCATTTATACATGAATATTTGAATATTAATGATATGTAAATATTTAAATTTAATAAATCAAATATTTCTTTAATAATATTCATAAATATTATTAAAACATATTCTATATAAGCAACAAATTATAATATATATATCACATTAAAATATGTTTAATTTTAAATTTGAAATATATTGATTTCTCTAAATACATTTAGGAATATTTTTGGTATTCCTGCGAATTTTATTTCATTATTTATAAGAAATAAATGTATAAGATTAAACGTATAATTAATAAATATTTATATATTTATGTATCGAATAAAATGTAATTGAAACATCATCTCTTTACTTTCGCCGAACTACTTTCATATGGCATAACGTCGAAAGGAAAAGTACGTAACGACTGATTGTAATCGTAATTTTAGCATCTTAAGAAAATTCGACATTCTACAATATTTTAATATTACTTCAATTATATCAATTTCTAAATGAAATTAGGTCCTGCAAATTTCTTCTTAAATTTTGTTATGTAGTTTAAGAAAAAAATTTTTTTAAATATCAAAGATATTCTTTCAATAATAAATGTTTTTTTTTTAACAAAAAATAATATTGTAACAAATATGCAACTAATATACATACATATCCTTTCGGATAAAAATTTACTGATGTTCGAGTAAATCAAATTAAAATAAAAAATCCAACGACGGACAAGTAAAATGTTCTTAATGTTTCTAGAAAGAAAAGCAATCGCGATTTGCAATTTATGTACGTTCAGCAAACGTATCAATTGATCAAGGAAAGTGAAGAGCATCGAAGGCGTGACTTGTTAAATGAAATCGCATCGACTGTTTCACATGAAGCCGACACGTTTGATCAGTTCTTTCTTGTGTCGCTTCGCTAAAAGTGAAACCTCGTGACGAAAGTAGGCAAACGGGAGGAAACCGGAAAGCAGACATTGTTTAGTGAGAATGTTCCTGGCCAGTTTATCAACATGACTTTGACGTCGGCGTGTTCCATTTCTGCCGCACGTAACTGTATAGCGCGAGAACAGTTCTCAAAACTTCTCTTTAACCGACTTTAATCTTAACGGTAAACTTTTCCAACAAACCCAAAATCGATATTTACTCGGGGAAAGTTACGAAAAGAGTGCCATAATCTATTGGCTTCGTCATATTTAACATTAAATATTTTCCTTGATAGAGTTCTCAAATTAGAATTCTGCCAAATTAAATTCGAAGACTCTATCATTATAATAAACGGTGAACAATTTTGAGATATGCCGTGCAAACATTTCATTCCCACAATTGTGATGTAACTGGAAGGGGATCGTTCGAATAACTCACATCTCAAATGATTTAGCAGATTATCTGCAGTGCAATGTAACGTAGAAAGCTGCATGAGGGAGAAAGTTGTAATGCATAGGAAGTTACATATACACACGGCACGTACAAAACGTTCGATATGAGATAGAATACGATGTAATCAGATCAAAAATTAAATATATTATGCCTAGTATAATGTAATTGCTTATGTAAAGTAATAACTCGTATTATTGAGTTTATATTATTACTTGTTATAACGTAAAAATAGATATAATAATTATGTAACTAGAGGCATCGATAACGTCGAATTATAAAATATAAGTTTGTAATTCAAATTGTAGCAATTAATTAAGAAAACAAAAAATTAAAGATAAAAATCTACTCGGAATAGGAAATCAATGTATATCCATTATTTTATTTAAAGTATATTTCATTGTGATAAAATTATATGTATCAAAAACAACATCTTGTATTTTATCAAAAATAATTTCTTGTGTATGACAAACAACTTTCAAGAATGAAGAGAATCCTGTTCTTGTAATAAAAAAGGGATGAAGGTTATCTACTTTGATCGTTCATTCCTTTTTCAAGGAAGAAGATACAACTGCAAGATAGAAGATATAACTACCACGTAAAGCTACGAGTAATACATAAACATAAATGATTTAAAATAATATTTATATATTGATTAAATAAACTATAAAGCAATTGATAAATTGATAAAAACCGATAGTTTAATCTTATAAATATAATTTATATTAGCAAATAACTTCTCAAATTATTTTCGAGAATATAATAAAAATAATTAGAGAAATTGATCAACAAGCAATATTACTATTTTTGTAATAA
>NW_017259208.1:36610-39592 GCF_001594045.1 Atta colombica | reverse complement strand
ATTTTTTATACTGAGTTACACAATTTTCATAAGAATCTTAATTTATTAAAAAGAAAAAAATATTTTTTTTAATATATAGAAAGGAGAGACATTAATCAATTTTTGAGAATTTGTAAAATTAGAATTAAAATAATAACAGTTCAATTGAACAATAAACTAGTATTAATGAACAAAAATGGAAAGGGTTGAGCTTACCTTTAAGAGCCCATAATTCTTCATTCTTTAGAGCATCGATGTATGTCGTAATGTCTTTACCGCATTGTACTCCGACCGAATACTTTCCTTCGATCCAATTTCTTACTAAATTACGCGCACTAAAAACATCCAACATCTCCGACAGACTAGTCCAGTTTTTTTCAACTACATTGATCATCATTGGCAAGCTTCGTACTCGAAGAGTCGGTTCCTCTGCGGCATTGTTCGGAATATTTGTAGATATTTCTTCGGCATGAATAGAAACATAGATCGCGGAAAATATGAGTAAAGTTAGGAACGGCAGATGCATTATGCTCCCCATATTTATCTCATAAATGTTCACAGAAAAAATATATTTAGCGTTTACAAAAAATTTGAGCGAGATTCACTAGATCCACATAATCGATATTTAGGCAAATCTTTGAAATCGATTGTCAAGATCAGCAAAAAATTTTCTCTTCTTCTGGCAGTCGGTCTTCTTGATTTACTGACAAAAATTCACAAAATATTTAACTTTAAACAAATAAAATATCGATTTTCTGTCAGGATGCTCGTGACATTGCAAGAAATATTATTAATTTGTCAAAAAAACTTGCGTATTTATTTCAACATTTGGAGCCCTTAATCACGTCTGAACAAGACTGCGTTATATTTGCATCTTCACTTCTGAGTTGCCTAGAGAATCCCGATAATGCGACTTTTTTAAGTTCATGATAATTTTCAGACGTTTATGTTGTTACGTCCGCTCTCAAAAAGAAAGAGAAAAAAATGAATATAGAAAAGATGATCGACTACGTGCGTCTTCAAATGGATCCTTCTGTCCTGCTGGATGACCACGGATCAACTGTATGGGCCGGTTGTGGTCCGACCAATGGTTCTGAAATGTTCTCGCGGTATTATAATGAAAATGGTGGGGCGAAGTCTCCCTGTGGAGTGAAAATCGAAAACCTTTAGAGTGGTCGGTGTGCGAGATAGCGCGAACTCATCGACACGTGCGTTCGCGTGCATTCTAGTCACTTAACATGAGACTTTTCTCAGTCAATTAAGACTAATTTTACGATTTTATCTTGAAGTAATTGAATGGCATAACTAAGAGCTGCTTTTCATGTATCTTTGATAAAAATCGCACTGATTTATTTATTGAAGAATTCACTATTAGAATTCATAATCTTATGATCGAAAAACGTTTTCCACGTTGTGGAATTCAATTTAGATCTACTGTTAAAATGCTAAAGAAATCGATTAAAATTTGCATAATCATCGACAAAGCAATATATTTCATCTTTTATACAATCTCATGTAAAGATGGAACTCTTTTAAACCTATTTCAAAACTTCGGCTTTGAAAAGAATAAGTCTGCATTTATGAATTTTTTATATTCGAGAAATATACACGTGTATAAATGAAATTCCTGGAAATTGTGCGTCATTACTACATTTTAAAAGTATAAGAACGTTGCATAACTGTAATTCTGATCTCGCAAGTAGCGTTATCCGACAAGAGCTGGTGTTTAGTTTGAAAAATATATCTTTTTAGTATCATATTATCAGTTTTAATTGAAATTAGCATTGCATTGTCGATTTCGATTAAAAATTTTTTATATAATATAAAAGTTATATCTTTTTGATAAATAAGTAATACACATACATATTGAAGCAATAATTTCGTAATTTTATGTTTAAATGACAAAATGTAACATTATTCCAAAACATTTAGAAATAAGTTATAAAATAGCGACCAAAGATATTTTTAATTAAAAATTGATTTACGATAACTATTTTCCATCTATTTCAATTAGCAATAATAAAGTAGCTAGTGCTAAAATAATGTACGAGGAACAAAATACAGTACGGCTGTTATGCTGTTTCCGATTATGGATTGCAAAACTTTCAGCATCGTTTCGCATGACTTCGTGTTGGATTAATGATGGACCCTAGAAGTTTCACTGTGAAATTTCATATTATTAGAGGATGTCTTCTCTTTCTCTCTATTAGAGGATATCTTCTCTTTCTCTCTTACTAATCCTTTGACAAACTATCATTGGTTGTTCAGTCATGCTGAAACTTCTTTCTTCTTGGGACTCTCTGACGATGTTATGAACATCATCTGTGATATCGAAAAAAATGAAAAAAAAATCTTTTTTAAACATTATAGTATTACTATAATTACGGGGTGTTTAGATCGATCGTATTAATCATTCATTTGCCGTAATAAGTAGTTTCTAAAAATAATTTTCTCAATACTTCCGATTATAGAGTATTTCCAATTATAGAGTATTTTCTATCCATAAACATTTCAATTTACAAATATATATCAATTATATATAATGTAGAAAACATTTAGCATTAGTTATGAAAAAGAGAAAATGGTTTACTACATTTTTATGCAAATACTCATTGAAATAGTCATTGAAAAAAAAAATGAAAAATCACGTAATATTGCAATTTAATAAACTATAATTTGTTTATGCAAGCGATACGATTTAGAACTACATACGTCTTTAAAAAAGATTATTTATGTTTGACTTAATTATATTTCATTCATAATTTTTGAAAAATATATCTCACTGCAAACGTTTAATATTCTTAATATTATACTTTTACAATTAATTTTGTATATGTAATATTAACAAGTATTTTTGTAAATAATTTATTTATTTATATATTTTATATATAAAAATATGTATATTTTTTATATAATAATATATGGTATAATAAGCATAAGCATAATTTTAATAATTTTCGCGAAATAGTTTTCTGTCAAATAGAAAATTTATAACGCGTTATT
>NW_017259208.1:30186-36510 GCF_001594045.1 Atta colombica | reverse complement strand
TATAATTATTAATTTATATTGTCTTTTTTAATATGTATATCAATACGTGTCTATCTCTCCGGTTTCTTAAAGCACGTGATATGCGTAATTATTTTTGTTTTATTTAATATTTTTTACTTTATTTAATATTCGGTGAACGACAAGAGTAAAATGATACATTATGCGCATTATTCATTTGACAGAACAGAGCCTTTATATGCATGTGCATTGTTGTGTCACTGCATTTCAACTGTTTCCAATATTTGTACTTTATTATACTTATTCAATAAGTATGATAAAAAGAGATCACTTTCCTAGATAAAATAACAACCTTGCACATCTTAAATCGCATTGTTTCAATATTTCGTTTAGCATGTCATAACATTCGCTAACATTTTATATTATTTTCCCATTTAAAGTTAATAATATAAATTAGTTATTAATATAACTCAAAAAAAGTAATGGGAAAGCAATATATAATAAAATGTTAGCAAATGTCACAACATAAATAAAATAAAATGATAATAAAATAATGATACAATAATATATTATTAAATATTGAAGAATATAGATATTTAATATTCGTAATAAAAACTTAATGTATTCCTCCAGTAACTTCAATAGATGTTCCGTTTATATAAGCACTCTTATCAGAAGCTAAAAATGCAATAACTTCTGCTACTTCTTGTGGCTTTCCCAGTCTTTGCAATGATATATTTTTTATAAATAATTCTTTAACTTTATCCGGTATAGTCATAGTCATAGAAGTATCTATAAATCCAGGCAGTACTACGTTCACTCGAATACCAAATCTGCAGAAAATGCAATATATTTATCTCTTCATTTAGAAATTTATATATTTTAAATAAAGTAATGTATATATATCTAATACATACTGTCCAAATTCCATAGACGCGCTTTTTGTCATAGCTATAACTCCAGCTTTGGACGCACTGTAGTTACTTTGTCCAATATTTCCATTTTTACCGACAATTGAACTGATATTGATAATCGAGGAATCTTTGGTTGCATTTGCTTCTATCATTGCTTTGACTGCAGTTTGCATAACTAGAAAAGTACCTTTTAAATTGACATTGATTACATCATCAAAATTATTGTCACTGAGTTTGATTAAAAAGTTATCTCGTATAATGCCCGCTGAATTAACAATGACAGTAGGTGGTCTTGAAAATTGCTCCAAGACATGTTTAAATGCTGTCTCCACACTGTTCCGATCAGTGACTTGAACATCCAATGCAGTATGTCCAGCACCTACAATAAAATATTAATAAATATTGAAATGACTAATGTAACAAATAGTTATAGAATAAAACAGAATTGTTAAGTTAAAAATAAAATAGATATAATTTAAGGTAATTGAAATTTTGTAAATACAAAGATATAATAATTTTGTATATCGGTTTCAATCTCAAATTTAAAAAAAATTAATAGGATCACATAGACCTTCCAAAGTGGCTATAGTTTCAGTAGCAGTTTTGATATTTTGATCGGTTGCGACAACGATAGCGCCTTCTCGGGCAAAAACTCGACATACCTCTTTTCCAATACCACTTCCAGCACCTGTAACATAATTGAAAAAGTCAAAATTGTGTTATAGATTTCAAGATTATATTTATATGAATATTTCACATATTATTTACCTAACATGAACTTTTTTCACATAAATATAAGGAAAGAATAATGAAATTGTGAAATATTAACATTAAATTTTGGTACTATTATTATTATTATTACTAAAAGATATTTAAGATATTTAATGTTAAAAATTAAAAAAAAAATTGCTGTAAGAAAATTGCAATTTCATATATTTATAAATATAAGTATAAATATAAGCAATATTTTTATATGATCTTTTTAATTATTAAAACAAATAATTGATTTTATATTTCTGTAGTAATGTTTAAAATTTCAAAAATAAAAAATCTATATACTATTTCACATATGTTTCGTTCAGTAGTATATTGTGTTTATTATACGCAATACACTGTGTATCGATCGAGCAATGTGAAGAGAAACTTCGTTTCGCGTGAAAAGTTAAAAAACTATGTAGAATCGTACAGTTATATAACTTATCATCTTAATAAAAATTTTTCATGTAAAACAAAATGTCCACTTTATTATAAAATATCTTTTTATTGCATAGAGACATCAATTATGTTAAAATTACATATTATTACATTTCGCGCATTATTTTATAACGTAGGTTTAACGCATGCTCTATCTTTTATTTTTCATCGGTATAACAGATTTCCTAACCTTTAAATACGTCTTTTCTTAGTTATTTAGTCGCTTAATTATATTAATCTTAAACAGAGTAGCGAGTGGTATTTGTTTTTTAAATCTTTGTTTCTATATACAAAAAGATATTAAATGAATATATACTCTCATCTAAATATGATATTGAAATCATTGTATCTTTTTAAACATGATTCAATGTTATCAACATGTAAACGCTGAAGCCTGAAAAATATATCAAATCTGCTGAGTTGTTAAATGCTAACAATTAACTCGATATTTACGATACAATTTATGATATAATTAAAATATTATATAAACAAAATGATTACAGAAAAAATGATAGAATATTTAAAATTAATTTTGTTAATCTAATTGAATTGTGAATTTATTAATTTGTTAATCTAATCGAGTTATGAGCTAATATTAAAAATTAAGTTTTAATAAAGTATAAAAAAGTAATTTTAATTAAGTTATAAGCAGCTTTAATATAAAAAAAAAATGCACAAACCGGTAACAAATGCCAGTTTTCCAGCTACGAGCTTCGACATTTCGTAAGTATAATTGGAAGGTCTCATATAAACAAGGTGCTAATCAACACTGAATATTATTTAATCTTTGTTGTAAAATGGCCTCCGCTCCTTCCTCGGAGCCGATTCAGCATTATTTAGACCCAATTGTTCCATATTTTGGTAAATTTTATCTGTTGAGTAAATAGCAAGATTATCCAATCACAGATTGCCAGATATTTACCTAACAGGTAAAATTTATCAAAAGATGGAACAATCGGCCCTTAAAATATTAATATATTAAAGATATTTAAAGCTGAGTACATAACGAATAATTAGCAGATATTCGAATACATATTTTATTTGTAAATATAAGCCATTTAATTCTTGAATTCCTTCATTCCATTCGAGTATCAGCACTCCATCAGATTCAATATTCGTTGCATATAATAATCGAATTTATGCGATATTTGCAATAAATAATAACGTTCGAACTTCTGTGTTCTGTAAATTCGTTCGATGTTCACATTGCAGTCTTGCCAATACGTTAAGATCTTTTCTTAAGCCTTGTGTCTACAATGTTAGAAATCAGTCTGAAATCTCATAAAGGAAGAGTTGACCAATCGCATTGGTCATGTGATTGAATTGTTCAAATGTGATTTGTTAATTTTATCCGAGATCTCGGATCGATTTCTAGCATTGTGGGCACAATTAAGCTTTACAGGGGCACCAAGGAGCACGTCTGAAATTCTACATAGAAATTCTACTATATTTTATATTATATATAAAAATATTTTAATAATTACATTAATAAAGAATTTGTTATTAAAACTTTAACGCATATATTTTAATGCATATATTTTTAAAAGAATATAATTGATAATCTAAATTTGTAATTTGTAGGAATTGACCAATTATAGTCGATTATTCCTCTTTTATTTGTCTGTGATTGGTTAATTTTTACAGATTATGGCAATATAAATAATATATTCAGAATAATGACACGAAATATATAATTAATTCACACCTTGTTAATTCGAAATCGAGGTACAAAAATAAATAATAATCTGTCGGCAAAATTATAGTGGAAGAAACCAATAGCAGCGAGCATTTATTTAATTGTTGAGAACGCGTCAATTGAATACCTATCGTATCGTCGTACATCGAATATTTGCGCACTGTATAGTGTGAATGCATCATTACAGCTTTACGCATGCGTCGTATATTGAGTATATTGGAGCATACTGGAGTATACCGTTGTTCTGTGATTCTGAGGAATTTATTAGAATTTATTCCTCATTCTTCCAAATTCTCCCAATATTGAAATAATACCTATAAAATGAAAGAGTTTTGGTAAGAACATGATATTTTGCTTTATATGCTTCGATTATAAAAATTGAATAACAGAAATCAAATTAGGAAATCTGATTAAAAATATATTTGGTTTTACTCTCATATCTTATATTTTGATGAAAATATGCTTAATTACCATTAACGTTTTGTGTGTAGAATAAGAACTTTAAAAAAGTCACTCAAAATCGTAAAAATTGTAATGCATTAAATATAATATCCTATTTAGGTTAGGAAATCTCACAAATATAGACGAGTTCCACAGCATGAATGTATATAACACTATGGTTGCTTTTCTTTTAGAAGACAATCTATACTAACGTTCTATCATTCTACTCAATGAAATAACATACATAAAACAATATTTTATATCAACTGTTTCCTAAAAGGAAAGTAGCCTATATCTCATTACAGTAAAATACCGATTTCCTGCAGAAACATCCCTTTAATTAACGTGTGTATCTATTTTTGTTTTTTAAATTCTGTTATGTGCATAAAAAACTATTGAGCATATTTTTATAAAATCTGAGATAAAATTAAATTAGATATTTACTCCAAAAATTTTGCTAAAATTTCATAACATAAGTTTACTGGAATAATATGACTTTAAGATATATACAAAATTTTTCTGTTATATAATAGTTCTACAATAGAATCAAGAAGACATTTACATTTAATATCAACCAAAAATCCAAATGATTCAATAAGTTGCCCCTAAACTGAATTGTTGAACATTATAAAATATCCATTGGAATGATGTAGACTAAGCTGTACGTAGAATTTTAGATCTGTAAGTATGAATTTTGGATCCATGTAAATAAAAAAAATCAGAATATGCATTTTTGTATTCATGTTTTAGGGAAAAAGAAAATATCTGAGCTACATCTACTAAAAAATTGAGATCAGCAACTGAATGATAATGAGATAAATTATCATTGTTATTTGCCTCTATCTGTAACAATTAATTTATTTTTTTTGGACACTAATCCATTTCGATATTGAACAAGAAATAGAAATTTCCAAAATTTCTTATGGTAAAAAATTAATTGTTTTTTATTTAGCTGAATATTATCTATTTCTAAAAGAAAATATATAGAATTGGAATGTAATATGTTACTTGTTATTCTTACTTTTTTTAATATAATGAATTGATGTTTTTTTATTAATAATGGCATCATACTATATTTTTTAAGTAACGATAAGGAAATATAATCATTTTTTTTTTATCTTGAATGGATATGTGTAGAATGTGCGCGCGCGCGCGCGCACACACACACACACACACACACACACACACACACACACACACACACACACACACACAAATACATATATATATATACACACAAGTTTTAAAAGAAAAGTATAATTTAACCATGGTATGATTAATCATACTATGGATCTTGTGTTAGCGACATAGATAATCAAATGTCTTTCTAAAAAAAAGATAAAAATTCGATGAAAAAGTAATTCAATATTTTTTGAATAATAAAATCAATGAATCAACTAATTATGTCATTTTCAAAAATTGAATATCTTTTTCAGATAGATTTTTAATAATAAAAATCAAAATATAATCTATTTGTCTAAATCCCGGAATAATGGAATTGTACTTTATTTGATTGGATCCAATATAACTTAAATTTGCTTTCTGATTGAGAAAACCAAAATTGAAACTGCTTTATCAAAAGGTAGGAAGCTTTATATGTTGAAATTAATTAACAGATCAATTAGAAATTAATCCATTGTGACTCATCCATTAGAAGTGATCCTTAAATTACCATTCAAATTATATATCTTTTTTTTTGTTTTAGGGTAAGACTGAGCAAGTGCTGATGCTTGTTTTCTGACATCTTTGGAAACATTCTTTTAATAAGTACCAGCAAAAGTTCTGTGACTATTGCGTAAAAAGAAAATTGAAACATTTTCCAAATTCCTGTCTTTTGATTATTTGAATTAATTCATTCTCCAAAAGATTTTCAATATTATGCAGCGCGTTAATTCGATTTCTTTCGAATTCGGTTCATAAAGGAGACAATTTAAAATTTCTTTCCGAATGTTATCGGATTACTTATGATGTCACTTGGGTCATTTGTATATTATAACGAGGTCATCAAATGCATTTCGAAAAATTCGAGATTTTTAAAAATATTTTACTAATTTTTAATAAAAAATTAGAAATATAAAAGTTACTAGTCAGCGTAATGAATATAAGAGTAGTTATTCGCAA
>NW_017259208.1:22568-30086 GCF_001594045.1 Atta colombica | reverse complement strand
GGATGGCGTATCTACATAATAAATTTACATATAATTTGTCATATATATATATATATATATATATATATATATATATGTTACATATAAACGTGTATATATTAGAAAGTATTGATTTTGCCCAGGTATGCTGTCCCTGGTTCTTGAACGTTCTCCAATTGTCAGCCCTGGTATACGTGACGGGGCGGGAGGCCTTACGTAGGTTGCCCAGCCAATAAGAGATCGACTTTCCGTTGTCACGGTGATAGTGCCGTAAGCTTCTGACGTCAAAGCGTACTTATAGTGACGTCAGAGAACGCGCTACGTGAACGGGCAAGTGTGTTTACAGAAAAATTGAACTTGAACCTGCTCATGAACTTGAATTTGTAGTGCAATTTAGTGCTGAGATTGTTGCTGATCGAATGAATGATCGAATAATCGGCACTGGCAACGTAATACTTTCTTGTCTCTTTCAAGTGTGGCCGATATTCGAAAGTCATGAAACGATGTGACGACGTAACGAGGTCTAAATTTAAATGCTTCATCGAGCGGATACGCGTCAAGATTCGCAGCGAAGCGTTATACCTGCGAAGGAACAATAGTCGAGGTTGTGCCGAGAACTAATCGTAGAATATGTGAATTTTTAAGCGTTTTGCTAGGCACAGTCCGGAATTACTTAAACTTTGCAGTACGAATGGAGCCATGTATTATCCGATCGATCGGGATGGTTAATATTCGCAATCGGAAATTTTCACGATTCTGGCAATTTTCGAGTGATTACTTTGTTTTCGCTAATTCTCGGTGTGTTAATCGCAATATTTTCAACAACGGTGGTGAAAAGGGACGAAAAGGAGAGGGTGGAAAGAAAGGGCAATGGGAAGAGGGAGAAGTATGGGCACGTGAAGAGGTCAAGGTGACAGGAGGGGGAATCATTGCGAAGGTCACGAACAGCACCGGCGCACCACTGACCTTTAAAAGCTGCGTATCGTTTGTTCCTGCTACAGTTCGGTTTTGGAGCTTTTAGAAATCAGACTGAGCTTATACATCACACGCGCGCGATTCACTCAACGCATGACTGTCAAGAATAAAAGATTACATCGCTGACAAATTTTCAGCGAAAAATAAGAGGTAAGGAAATAAATGAAAGATATAAAAAAAATGTATATGTTTTATTTTATTTATGTTATTTTATTTATATATTTTATATATAAATAAAGTAATATAGGGAGAGGTGAGAGAAAAAGAAGAAAGAGAAAAAAATTGTGATGGTTGCAAAAGATAATAGTCAAACTTATAGATAATAGGTATTGTGATTAACAAGAAAATATAATATATTGCATATTGTTATATGCTTGCAGGAAGCATTGATACGACACGTATTCAAGGTACAACAAGAAATATAACGAAGAAGAGTGACGTATGCGTGAGAAGACAACTGTATAGCGAAGAGCAAGTACGAGCAAACAATAACAAAAGAAAAAAAGGAAATTAAAAAATTAGTATATAGAGGAACAGTGAGCAAAATAGAGCGATTTAGAGCTCTCTTGAGAGGAGTGTGTAGGTGTTTCCAAGAT
Organism: Atta colombica; assembly: GCF_001594045.1. Lineage (NCBI taxonomy): Eukaryota > Metazoa > Arthropoda > Insecta > Hymenoptera > Formicidae > Atta > Atta colombica. The sequence goes on along the minus strand of NW_017259208.1, from coordinate 28,536 downwards.
AATGACAATGAAGATAAACAACCCTTTTCAAATGAAAAAATACAACGGAAAGTTACGATTTGCGAACCTCCTAGGAAGTTTCGACGGCGTATGTCAAGAAAGACTTGGTATGCTAAGCAGCTTAAGATGGCTTATAAGAGGAGAATGCAGATGATTGAGTCTGATGAACTCTATAACAGTTTAGAAATTGAAGAACCGACAGTACCATTGACAGCAGCAAATATGATGATAGATCCTGATAAGTTTGACAATCTAGAGATAGCAATCCCGTCAACATCAACAACAAACTATCCACTATCACGATCCACGATGTTACACAGAGAGCTTCAGGATGCTATCCAAAATGAAGATAGAATGAATGAGTACAATGGATATGATGACAGTCAACAGATTGTAGAATCAGTTCCATCAACATCAACTGCAATCCATTCGGATTCGTATCAATCCCTCATTCAAGAAAAAAAGTCATTGAAATTTGAAATAGATAACATAGGAAAAGTTATGACATGTTGTAAAACTGCTGTTAATCGCTGGCTATCTGTTTTAGATGAAGAATTTCCTGAGAAAGAGTATTTACAAGAATATGAGGAAGGAGCTGATAAACTACATGAATTACAATGTATAGAAATAGAACTTGAAAATAAACAGGAAAAAATAGAAGAATTGGAGAAATTAAGAAAAAAAGCTGAAGAAGCTAAGAAGAAGAAAAAGATATCTATATTAATGATACACCTCCCAAATAGTCAATATACCACTATAGAGGTAAAGGAAGGACTTACTTTAAGGAATGCAGTATCAAAAGCTATGGAACGTCGGCAATTGATTTTGGATGACTGTGCAGCTTATATTAAGCAACGTATGACATATTTTATTTCTTGGGATACAGACATATCAACTTTGCCATGTAAGGAAGTGTTTGTGGAGTATCTGGAAACATTTCCTGTTCCAGTTTTTTGGACTCATAATTTTGCGGGTACCAAAGTTTTGTTAGGTTATTGTTATGTTTGTGGAAAGAGTGTTCTTTATGGATTTATCTGCAAAGCATGTAATAGAAAATTTCATACAAAATGTGTAAGTTATGCGTCTTTACTCTGTGAACATATACGAAGACGAACAGCTTATTATGAAAGATTATTGGCTAATAATCCAGCTACAGGAATTATTCAAATTCCACCAGTACCTGTACCGAGTATTAGTTCAAGGAGACGAATTAAAAAACCTGCTCAGGACACTGAACCAACCACAATTGATAAGACCACTCAAGTCACTACAAGAACAAAATTTTTGCGATATCCTAGAAGAAACAAAAGACATCAAAAATCAAAGGACCAAGATGATTCATGTGCTGATGATACAGAATCTGAAGATAGTATTTTCAGTCAAGATTCAATAAGAGATTTTAAAATTGTAGCGGAAGAAATCACGTATGAAGACGATGATGAAAAGGGAAAGGGAACTTACGGAACTGTGTATAAAGCTGATTGGTATGGACCTGTGGCCGTGAAAAGACTTAATATTGAAGTTCCTACAGAACTAGAAATAGAAATGTTTAAAAATGAAGTGAACGTTTTACGTAAAATTCGGCATATGCATGTGTTATCATTTATGGCTTGTATTGTTAAACCTTATTTAGCAATTATTACGCAATGGTGTGAAGGAAACTCTTTATATCATCGTCTGCATGTCGCAGAGGACGAATTAGAAATGATTACAATTGTGATAATTCTTAAACAAATTTCAGAGGGCATGGATTATTTACATGCCCGAAATATTCATCATCGGGATTTAAAAAGTAAGAATATTTTTTTTCATAATGGACTTCACGTGAAGATTGGTGACTTTGGCCTTGCAGTAATGAAGAGTCGACAACCGAGAAATAATAGAAGAGATGAATTGGACGAAAAGGACGAAAGGGATGAAAGGGACGAAAATGATGAAAATGATGAAAAGGATGAAGAGATTGAAAAGGGTAAAAAGAATAAAAAGGTAGGCACTGATGACAAGATTAAAAAGACTAAAAGGACTACTACAAAAACTAAAAAAGAGTTAGAAGAAGAGCTAGAGAACCAGCTAGCTGGTTCAGTTCGTTGGATGGCTCCGGAAGTTTTAAGGTTTAAAGAAGACTATCCATATAGTTTTCAATCTGACGTATATGCATTTGGTATAGTAATGTATGAATTATTTGCTCGTGATTTACCGTATGGTTATAAAACCGATAAACTGTTTATTTTATATAATGTAGGACGTGGCGGTTTAAAACCCGACGAGAAAAAAATACGTTCTGATACACCTAAAAAACTCGTAAAACTTTACAATCAATGCATTGAGTTTGAGAAAGAGAAGCGACCATTGTTTCCCTATATTTTAAGGCAAGTGTACCATGTTTTCAAGGCTACACCGAAAATAAGAAGAACGACTTCTTTACCATTAAAGACTGACGTGTTAGCAGATACCTATATTGAACGAGCTGACGATGTTCAAGACTTTCTCACATCTGACGCTGATGATTATGATGACGAAAAAGCTGATATCGACGCTAACATTAATGCAAATGTAAGCGTTAGCAATAGTGCTAGTGTTGTAGATGTTTTTGCTGACTTTTAAAATTGATAACAGATAGTGAACTAGCTAAAATTGGAACAAGAATAGCTTCCTTAAATAACGTATTTACAACGAGGAGAATAAAGATATAGAGTTCAGCAATGAGTAGTAACTGCACATGCATCAAGCTTTTCTCTTTGTAAATCTCGTTCTCTCCAGCGATTGGTCACGTAGTCGGCCGCCAAGGGAAAGTGAGATGTTCATCGCAGGCGCAGTTTGAACTCTGTATCAGAAAAGGACAGCATTTTTGCTCCAATTGTCACAAATCCTGCTGCGCTTTTTCCTTCAGCGATTGGCCAAGCAGTTGGTAGAAGAAAGGGAGAAGTCTAGTGCAGTTCAATCTCACTATCTCAGAGTTAGAAAGAGAAGGTAAGCCTATCATAGATTTCTTTCTCTTTCTAAAGTAAGTAAAGCACATGTGATCGAATGCGCAGTTTGTTCTTATTACAGGTCTAGCAACGTATAAGTTTGTTATTCTATTTTTTTTTTAGAAGTTTAAAGAAAAAAATCTTTGTAAAAAATGATATATTGTATATATATGTGTATATGTGATGTAGCGTATATTGATTTTGTATAAGCTTTACGAATAGGGATCTGGACCGAACTGCATCTTAAACCAATTAATAAGATCCAATCAACATAATAAGAAATAAATACGTATGATAAGTGTTATAACTCTTATTACACAGGATGCGGAAACGCTTGACGTGCGGCAGGATCGAAATGATTTTTTACATCTTCTTTTATCTCAATTATATGCTCATTTTGATTCTTCTTTTATATTTTAAGGTGCTGTAATATGTATTCATTGTCAAGCAGAACAGTTTGATCTGAATATGATAGTACAACGATTAGTTTTTAGCTGTTACTCTGTTCTGCTTTTCAAATATAATATGGCCTAAGATAATTGTATTCAACATGAATAGCAAGCATATTAGAATATATGTATTAAAATTGAACAAGGTGATTAATTATACAAATTTCGAAAAAGTTTTTAATAAAATGTTTATCATAAACTTTGCGTCTCTAAAAAATTTAATTAATTAAATCACCGTTTTAAACTTAAGTTTTAAAGTTTTAAGTTTATTATTTAAATATGACATCGAGACAAAAGGTAGACATTAAATATATATGTACAGACTTTTATAATGTGTCAATCTATGTTTAATTGTTAAATCATATTTTAAACAAAATGTGGATCCTTTCCTGTATTACAACGGCATTCAAATCTTTACGATGCAAATATTTTTAGTGCTGTTATAATACGCGAAATAACAATTTTGAATTTGGAATCGGTCTAGAGAGAATATTACTCAGTTGACATCGGAAAATTGTCATTATGTCATATTTTAAATCTCTCTCATTCCATTAGAAAAATATAAAAATATTAAAAAAAAATTAAAAAAATATATTTTTATATATATATGTATATACGCGTAAAAAAAAGTGAGAAATATTTATTTATGTACGTGTATACACAAGAAAAATATATCTAAGAAAAAAACGGAGTAAGATGGACCACAGACGGAGTAAAATGATTCAGTTGCTAGATCTCGCGTTTTAATAGCTTTTTTTTTCTTAGAAAGTTACCTTACCTTCTCTTATTTATGTACATGTATGTATGTATGTATCTATGTATGTATGTATGTATGTATACACATATATGTAAGGAAAAAATAAAATATTCGGTATCATTTTTATAATTAATGTGAAATCATTTCTCTACAGTGATATATGTAAGAAAAAAATAAAATTTATTATTCTGTATTATATATTTATGTATAATAAATGTGTAATTATTTCTTTATACCAATTCTATCCTGAACAATCCTTACGTCTCATCTAATTTCTTTCATAGGACAGAAATTTAATTATTCAAAATATACGCGCTAAGTATATCCACATGTTATCGATTTGCATATAAGATCATTAATGTCTTAACACATGAATGTATGTGTCTATAAAAATACATACGTACATACATACATACAAATGGGAATGCATATATATTTCGATGCATAAATTCATGTGTCAAAACATTAATAATCAAAAAAGTATTTACATCAATAAACACAAGGAATTTATACTTAAAGAGATGTATTTATCACCAAATCGTACTTAATAGTGTATATAATAGAAAACGTGCATGTTTTTCTTTTTTTTTTTTAAAGATGTTTTAGCTATTTTGCAGCGATATTGTGCAATTTTGTGCAATTTTATGCTGTAGATAATACAAAAAATGCGATTTTATATGAATATCAAATCTAACAAAACAAATAAATCATTTTTTAAAGAATTGTGCTCAAAATACAGATATTCAGATATAATAATAGAGTAATTCAAATTTTTATACTTTTGATAATGTTTTTTTGAGATGTGATACATCTTTAACGTTATGAGACAAAACACCCAATAGGTATATAGTTTTTTTGAAATTTTGTTATTAATATTTATTAATTTAATGATTATATAACAATATAGTATTTCCATAGGCCTCGATTTCATAACAGGTATATGATAACTTTAGCATCAACAATATTTATGAGTTTATCATCGAAATTATACATGGGATCTCGAGGCTTTCTGTAAATTACATAACTTATTATCCTTGTCGTCCATGTATTGATTTTTATTACCATTTTTCTCTTCCCTTACATTATAGAAGAATGAAGTTCAGATCAGTTCAAACACAACTATTTTCGTACCATGAAATGCACAGGATTATATGAGTTTTTTTCTTACTTTTTACTCTAACGAGTAAGTTAAAATTAATGATTATAAAATTAAGTTAGTTGAAAGTTAATAAACAAAAGTAACTCAGTTTAAAGTTGAATTAAAGTTAACTTAAGTTAAAAGTTAATTTTTTAAATTATTAAATTATTAAATTAAATTAAAATAATTATAATTATGTAAAATGCATATTATAAATAATTATTAAATTTTAATGGGGGTATAATTTCAAAAATTTTATCATTTATAATTTAGGTTTTTTTTTTAAAATCATCAGTCGCTAGTAAAATTTTTGTTTCTTTTTATTCAAAGTAACAAAATCATAATTATAACGATAGTTGCGACGGACATGAAAGCTGTTTAATGTTTAATGTTCAATATTGTTTAATGTTCAAATTTTATAGAAGAAAAGAATATTAGTACTTTTAAAGAAATAAAAATATTCGCTTCTTGGGAATATAAATTTATTCGAAAATAATTAATAATTTAGTTAATATATATAAGTGTAAACTAGTTGAAAGTTATTTCATTTGTATTTACTTTTATTATTATTACTTTTATTTATAGTATTGCTAAAACTGTGCTTTAAAGTTATCTTTTATATTCTAGAAGTAGCAAACTATCTAAACAGTAATTT
>NW_017259208.1:21378-22468 GCF_001594045.1 Atta colombica | reverse complement strand
AATAAATATATGTTTATATTTAGTAAATATTTATTTAGAACTATTTAAACAAATATTTATTAAAATTTAATATATTTTAATATATTGTAGTGATACGATTTTATCGACTTGCGCAAATGTCTAACTCTCTTCTGTTGATAAGAGCTGTTCATGGACGAGCTCACGGAGCACAGAGCACTTGTTGCGTTTATTAACTAATAATTAATTAATAGTTTCAATAGTCAATGTTGTTGCTCCAAAATTGAAGATAATGATGAAAAATCGTGGAATAAATCTGACAAGTCGTGCATGTATAAAAAACACGGCGATTACCGAATAGTTTGACAGATTCGTATTATATGATGCTGCATAGAATGTTTCTCGAAAGTATATAAATCTTGAAAGAAGAACTAAACTTTAAATTTTTGGTATGGGGAAAACAAAATTTTTTGCAAATTTTTTTAATTGCGTTATAAAATATAATATTTAAAATCTTTTTTTTTATTATTACGCTACGATTTTTTCAATGAATTATGAGAATTTAAAGTACAAAGTAAGTTTTTATTTTCTAAAAATTGTATATCTGCTGTCGCGCCGGTATTTTGCCGCAACAATTTAAGCTGTAGCTTGCATTTCTAAAAGTTGCTTTTTTGACATTTTGAAAAAAATGCAAGCATTTTTGATATAAAGATTTTACTTTTTTAAACTTACTATGCGCAAAATTATTGCAAATGCATATCATACATTCGTCAATGATATAATGATAATTCGTAACAACTTTACGTTAAAATTTTAATTAGTATGAAGTTGTAATGAATCATCGTGAATTCACTGTCGTGAAATTGTCACGAATATCAATGTTGAATCCATGATGTTGTTACAACAAGTATACTTCATAATAAACTTATAGAGATTCTAATATTAGAATCTGCATGACTACGATCAATTTCGTCAAAATCTTATGAGGGAGAAAGATATATCCTACTTTCTTCTCGTATATACATTGAATACTATTTTACTTGTGCTTACATTGTGTCTCACTCTTTAATCTTAATTAAAGTTATAGAATGAAATAGTGTATAGTATTTGATTTATAGTATATATATATATA
>NW_017259208.1:20894-21351 GCF_001594045.1 Atta colombica | reverse complement strand
TATATATATATATGAAATCGTTGCACTGACACAGGGTTAACCACTTCGAAAGTTGAGGGTTTGAGCTTTGAAACACTTTTTTAAACATTGCTCGGCAAATATATTTTTTGTAATAATACATACAACTTTGAATTTGGTCTTTTTTAGCGCTGATTTTCAGTAACTTAATTGTTTCCTTGATTAATTATAATATTTCTTTCACAGAAAATATCTTCTATTTATTTTTTTATTATAATAGAATATGTATGCGATTAAGATTTTACAACAATCGCGGCATTTGCTTTCTTGCGTATGTGCGAGCATCTCCAAATAGCCTCTCCTGGGTTGGAAGCACCGATCGTTAGAGCTCCACAGCCCGGAGCGACTTGTTACCCGGGGATTGATACTCATTGTAACGATCTCGTTACCTTTACTGTCCCTGGATGTTGCGAAGCGTAGGAGTATGAAAATAGAGAAA
>NW_017259208.1:15243-20794 GCF_001594045.1 Atta colombica | reverse complement strand
TAATATAATTATATACAAAATATTTCATTATATATCCAGATATTCTTCTTTCTTTTTTAAAATTATTATTTGGTACCAAAAAATAATAATGATAATGAGAAAATAATTAAAAAATAATTAAAAGGAAATGTTTTGCATTGTTCTTTTATAAAAAAGTGTCTTTTATAAAAAATTAAATTTGAAGAAAAAATTGCTCACACACATAATTATATATAATGATTTATACATACATAACTCTAGAATGACAGTTGATCCACAACAAAAAAAAAATCTTTACAAAGATCCTTTGATTTATTGTCGCGACATCCAGTGTAGCACTTTATTCATTAACATACTTATATAATGTAGTAATAAAAGGACAATGAACTCAGATTACAATGAAATAAAAATAACTTTTTGGAATATGTGCGAGCGTGTCGTGACAACAAAAGATGCATCTTGTGTTATTTGTGTAACCCTTTTTTCTACCACTACATAAGTATAGTTGTACGTATGATTGCCTATGAAAAGAATATTCGACTGTGATTGGTCAATTCTTACAACTACAACTACTTACAACTACGCTAATTGTATTGTAGAATGAGCTTAACATATACAAGTCATTAAGGGATTGTACAAAGGCAATCGAGGAAGAAATATTGAAATTACTGTCTGCTTGCACAAAGAGTTTTATTCAATTCTATGCCGCAGCAACTTCAGATCTTTTCGAACAAATCCAACTTTCTTTCCTTCGATAAAATATTGATTGAGTGCTACAGGGATTTTTATGAAGTCACATTTTTATAATAAAGATTCCCTTTCTTCGTGCATTTATTAAATATATTTCGTTTTCGTACCATGTTGATATCAAAAGCAATTCTTATATTAGACAGAATGAAAACTATATTGAATGGCTATTATTCCAGGATAAATCCTTGACAATTATTTTCGGGTGACGTAATGTAGATTGAAATTGAAATTATTAAATTAACTGAAATATCGTTTTCTCTTAAACGAAGAACAAGATTGTAAAAAGGATGAATTTAATTAAAAATTTAAATTTAATTCTATAATACAATATTACTTTTATCATTTTCTCGTACTTTACAATATAAAAATGTCAAATAGTGCGAATATTGAATTGACATTTATTTGTTATTCTTTTTACTGTCGCTCGGCGCGCATCTCGATAAAAGAGCATGATTGACCTGGTATATAACAAATTCCGGTACAATGCAGATCATAAATATGCATCAAGGTAATGATCGTGGATGGAAATATTTTGAATGACAACAGAACCACGTGTTATGTTACGCGTATTAACTGATGCGTAAGCGGTCATTTCACTATTGTAACGTGATAGCAGAATCTCTCGAATATTACAACGTAATATTACTCGTGTTTATATTGCAGTCATAAATAAATCGTTTCGCCCATTGGCAAGTTCATAGAAACTGAGCCATGCGTAGGAATACTTATATGTCGAAGTATCAATGAAGAATGAAAGATTTTTAATTAAAAAAATTTCATTTTGCTGATCGTATTAAATAACAATTCTCGATAATCTATTCCAAACACTGAATACTTGATACGCTCTTACAATAAATGCGACAATATAGGCTAAAAGGAACATTATATTTAAATTAAAAAACATTGCTTAGTCGTTTAAAGCAGAGTTGGGATTTGCATAATTCGAGCCGACTTTGTTATCGATTATTGACTTAATTATGTAATTACGCAGTAATTATACATATACATACAGTACATTTTTTAAACTTATCAATTTGTCTTAATAAACATTTTGCAGTGTAAAATGAACATACTGCAGTATAGAAAATTATGGAAAAAGTCACAAGGTTGCCGCTGTAAAAATATCTTTATTATTTAAAGCAACGAAGATATATCTATTAAGGGAAAAGTTTTTTGTTAATTTAAAATTTTTTGTTAATTAAAATTTTTTTTTATTTTTAACATTTTTTTTACATAAACTCTCTTGTTTCTAGTTGAAATGCATCCTGTTATAAAGGGATATAGTGCTCACTACACAGTGAGAAAGTGAGTTATGTAAAAATATGTAAAATATGAAAAAAAATTTTAAATCGAGAAAAAAACTTTTGTATATGAATACTTTTTATACATTTTATTATTTTTATAAAGATTATTTAAAGTAATATCATTCTGTTTTTTAAACAATATTGAAAGGAATTCAGAAATAAATATTTTTTAAAAAAGATTGAGTTTATTTGCCTACAAATTTAGCAACAGGCTTTTCCATTATTCTTTAATTAGTAAAGTTTTAGGATAATACTTTTTTTTATGGCTTTTATGACTTCTTTATACTTTATATTGTAATAAAATTATCTAAGATATTAGGTATCATTATTGATTTTTTTTTGGTGATGTGGTGTGCTTCTATTTGTTTGCAAAATATTTACGTTAATTATAACATGGATATTAATTAATCATTAATTAGAAGAAAAGCAAATAAAAAACAAAACTAGACAAACAGAACGTATCGAACGACGCATGCGCACTTGAACCTATATCAAGAATAGTCAAGAATTTCACAGAACGGAGTAGTAGTTCCATTCCATTCCAACGGATAACATGTTCGTCAGATAGTGTCGATGGGATAATTCGGTCGTCGGATATAGTGAATTCTTTTATTTGCAGCATTCGGATTATTTGTGTTTTGGGACTGATAAAGAATTTCTGTCCGTCACACAAAATCAAATCATACAATACAAATCAAGAAAACAATAATTGTAATAAAAGATCAGAGATGAAAAAGTTGCTTTTCCAAATAACTCGTTATCACTACACATTATCGAGTTAACAAAATAACTGATTTAAAAAAAATGACTCGTTATCCTGTTATTTAAAAAGTAACGAATTGTTATTTTCCTTAACAAATTAATATAAAATATTATTTTCTTGCTTTTCTTTTTTTTTTCTAAGATCAAGCTAAATCAATAATTTACTCTTCTCTCTCTCTCTCTCTCTCTCTCTCTCTCTCTCTCTCTCTTTCTCTCTCTCCCTCCCTCTGTATTTTTTAAAATATTAATAAAAGCAATATAAAATGTTTTATCTTACAAAACTACAAAAAATTTAAGAAAGAATAAAGATTTTTAAATGCTTAAAATATAAATTTAATTAATTTTATTAAATTTATAAATATATAAGAAAATTTACATCCTTTTCATTCTCGAGCTTATGTTTACAAATTTTAACATGATAATTTAAATTGTATAAATATTGTAAAAAGCTTTATTTCACTTGTCTATGTATTTCGTAAAGATTTATTGCTATAAAAATTTTGAGATTTTGAGAAAAATTTATATTGTCTTTATAGGAAAAGATGTTCAAATTTTTTTCAATTTTTTTATTTATTTTGTGTGTGTGTGTGTGTGTGTGTGTGTGTGTGTGTGTGTGTGTGTGTGTGTGTGTGTGTGTCTTAAGAATTTCAAAACTACAGTTCTTTTTAACTCCTTTTATAGGAAAAGATAAAATATGTGACATATATATATATTTTTTTGCTGTTAAAATTTTGTTCAACTTTTAAAAGTAGAAAAAAAATATAAATTATCATATATTTATAATTTCTTCGAATTAGTTTTGATTGTTGTTTTTAAAATGTCAAATCAAATGAAATCTAAAAAAATTCTTTTATTCTTTTACTCTTAATTGTCAACCGCTTTGAAAATAGACAGAAAAACTTCTTATAATAACACGTTCGTTCACATTTTAAGTATACATATTTTACTAACATGTTTACTTTTTACTAGGAACAAATCATTTGGTGGAATTATTTGGGAAATATAATATAAAATATCAATATAATCAATGGTATCAATCGTACCATTTTATGAATTTACTTAAATGCGAAATACTTCACATTGTATTAATTTAATATGATTATTAAAAGGTTTCACTTAATACTTATCTATATTTCTCATTCTTAATTTGAAGAAAAATTATTGCAACACAAAGTTCTATGGAGTAATTTATCTTTAAAGTATTATTGTTATTTATATACGCTAATATCAATTTGTGCTCTTACAGTTGTTTTTTTTTCACTATTATCTACAGAATATTATCAAAATATTTGCGTAATGAAATCGATATTCTTTTTCAGTGTGAATTACTTGAAAACTTTTGAGTACTTCCGAAATCAATAATTGTGAAATACCAATCATAATGCCAAACTATATTCAAAAGATGGCGTTTGCTCTCCATTAAATTTCAACGATGAATGAAATATTGATTGCTCAGCTCAATAACTCCATATATATGTATTATACTTTAATTCGATATTTAGATTTATAGTACCTAATTTTATATATTTGTACATTTATAAAATCGAAACATTCATTATAAAATCTGATAATCTTTCTTAAAATATTAATTCAATATATTTAATATACAACATGTGGCAAATTTTAGTAGTTTTGCTGATTAAATTAATAGAGATTTGATCGCAATCGTCCTAAAAGAGAAAATGCACATTATATATATATATACACACACACATATATATATATATATCTTATATCTACAATTGATTTCATATCAAAAGAAAAATTATCGATGATTTTATAATATGAATATTTTGATTCTATAAGTACAAAAAATTATGTAACAAAAGTAAATCTTAAACAGTCGTAATCATATTTTCTAAATTATAAAATATTATAAAATTATATATTATACATTTAAAACATACATAATTTTACAAAATTTAGTAATAAATACATAATTTATTGCAGATATTTTAATTAAAATAACAAATTTGTACTAGAATATATATGTTCTGATTTTCTATAATGTCTATCTTTTTCTTTCTATTTGTAAAATAATGAAAATTAATGATTTCCATGCAATATCCATTTATGTTACTGATGTTGCTCTTATTATCCATTTATGTGTGTTATTGATGCGCTTTGAAATTCTCTTTGTGGAAAAGGAAGCAAATCTTTATAAGGAGATCGATTTAAAATAGCCCTTATTGGTCAGATAAATTAATTTTTTGCAAAATAAATATTGAAACTTAAAAATATCTACTTGGATGTTTTATTTTTTAAAAATAATTGTATAATAAGATATTTTCAAGAAAAATATATTTCTTTAATTAAAAACTTTAATTATTATTGATAAACATGCAACAACGATATATATTATGATATATATATATTATAACGATATATACTGAATTATTGAATTAATATAAGTTAAGAATCGAGGTATAAATTATTTTGTTAGTTTTTCTTAATATTATGAATCTTATCGAAGTATAAAATATAATTAAAAATATGAATAAAGAGCATATAAAATAAAATAAGTACATGGAACAAACGGAACAAATGAAACGGACTGTTTTTTTTATTTTATATAATATTTATATGTACATACTTAAATTTCTTTACATATATTAGGTGTACAAATTAATTCAGTATCTTCGAGTCAAAACTGCTAAGTTACTTCCGCATTCGTTAGTTATCCGAAAGATGGTGTAAAGTCATCGAAAATAATGGAGATTATTTCGAGTATTAAATGTGTACTTATCTTTGTGAGA
>NW_017259208.1:11962-15143 GCF_001594045.1 Atta colombica | reverse complement strand
AAAAAAATATGTGTTCACAGTATATAAATCCATTCATAATAGATTATCCAAAAATATACTAATTGAATTTAAAATAGATAGACATGAAGAGAAGAGTTTTATTGTATCTAAAAATAAGTATGTTGTGAATATGTTATAAGTTATAAGTATGTTGTATCTAAAGTATATATATATATATATATATCTAAAAATTATCTTAATTAATTTTTATTTATAAAACAAATAGTAATTTTACAAAATAATCAAAATGGGAATATATTGAAAAAATATTGTTTAGAAACAGATGTTTAGAAAGTTTAAATGCACATTCTTTAATTTAATTGTTTTTTCATTTGATGGTGAGACGTTCTAAAACAGGTGCATTATGTACACGAAGTTGAGAAGAGATAGCACAGCGTCACCTGTCGAGGATCGCGTGCAAAATGGCCGCGTCTGTCAAAAATACGTTGCACTGACAGGAACAAACGCTACGAGATACATTACATAAATATAAAGTGAAGCAGGTTCGTATCAGTGCATCACATGGGCCTTAATACGGCTGAAATTTGTGCACGTTTCCGAGGATAATAAAACGAATCCGTACACCTCTGGGCGTGGCATGACATGATTCGCTCCCAATTCCGGTTGTATCGTACTCTTAAATTCTTTTTTCGTCGTAAGTTTTCTGTGAAAGTATGTGCCGTTTTTATCGCGTTTCAATAATTCTATCGTTAGTTTATTAATTAAGATTATTTTATCATTACATTATTACGAGCGCTGCGAACTTTGTGAGGTTATGTCATAGAGACAAATGTCAAGATCCTAGCACAGAAAATTTATTTAAATATTACATTGTTTATATATTTTTTAAGTGTTTTGACATGCTTTATATACCCGAAATATATTTGAAAACTATTTATTAATAAATATATTCAGAAATATGAAGATATATATTCTGTCTAATTAAGTATTTAGAAAATTTATTGTTATTTTAATTCTATTAATTCAAGAATTTTGAGCTTAATATTAACTTAAAAATAATTAATTATATTGGCACTTTTTAAATTAATTACCATGCATGGTCTTATAATTGGTTGTGTACAGGTGCAGACGGTTTATATAATCATAGATAACAGTGAATAAAGATGTAAACAAGAATGTCATTGCGACGAAAGTAGAGAATTTGAGACTATCTTTAATACAAGTATGGAAAAGAGAGGCAGTGCAGAACTTCTAGGTATAGAACAAAGCAATTCGAAGAATGCCAGTTCAGATTCTCTCAACTCAGACAGCAAGAGCAGTTCGCTTAATTCAAAAATGGGCCAGGAATCGGTATAAAGCAGAATTTATTTGATTATAACATTGATTATAACATAATACATTACTATTTATTAAATCTCGAGTGAATCTATAAATTTCTTTAGGAGAGTTGGGAAAAAGCTTCACATTCAAAAAGTTTTTCTTCAAGTTCCACTTCAACAGATAATAATATAGTCTCTGCTTTAGAAGCTAAAAAAGATAATCAAGTAAAAGTGAGTTTGTAGTGAATGCTTAAGTATAACACGATTCTTACTTTTATTTATGTCATGGCATTTTTGTTGATACAAATATTCAATGATAATCCATGAATAGTAAAATATATTTTTGTTGAAATACGATGTTCTGTTGTGTAAAATATTTTCCTATTATTTCACTTTTACTATGCAACATATTTACTGTTGTTGCCTTTTATTTCTGTTGAAGTTGCAGAAAAATAAAAAATTTTTCTTCTATCATAAAATTTACTATTACACAATATTTTCAGTTGGTTATTTGTATTGCTATTTTGATTAGAATTTGTCTGGAGGAGACACGGGACCACCGCTCTTGAATGGAGAACGAATGCAAGGCATTGCACATGAAGTTACCTATTTGTGTCCTTATTCGGGGCCTGCCAGAGGGATTCTTAGTGTTACAAATTACAAGCTTCATTTTCGTAGTATAGATCGAGAAACGCCTTATGTCGTCGAAGTGCCGTTGGGGGTCGTTAGTCGAATTGAAAAAGTCGGCGGTGCGTCGAGTAGAGGAGAAAATTCTTACGGAATCGAGGTGTTTTGTAAGGATATGAGGAATCTTAGATTTGCTCATAAACAAGAAAACCATTCCAGACGAGACGTATTTGAAAAACTACAACAGTATTCTTTTCCATTATCTCACAAATTACCTCTTTTTGCCTTTGAATACTCTGAGACTTTTTCTGAAAATGGTTGGAATGTTTACGAACCTATTGCAGAATTAAAAAGAATGGTATATATCAAGAAGCATATCTTGTATAGAATTTGAAAAAAACTTTAATATTATAATAGTTTTAGCGATATTATAATAGTTTGTTCAAAACTTTATATCATTTCTCGTTGAATTTCAGGGTGTAAATAACGATATGTGGAAAATATCAAAAATCAATGATACGTATTCGCTATGCGACAGTTATCCAGCTGTCTGGGCAGTACCTGCTGCAGCGACTGACGAAGATCTTCAAGCCTCTGCATCTTTTAGAAGTAGAGGTAGACTTCCGGTTCTCTCATGGATTCATCCAGAAAGCCAAGCGACGATAACTCGTTGTGCTCAGCCATTAGTTGGTGTCGGCGGCAAACGAAGTCGCGAGGACGAGAGATATGTGCAATTGATAATGGATGCCAACGCACAAAGTCATAAACTCTTTATAATGGATGCTCGACCGATGCCAAACGCGATAGCGAATAAAGCGAAAGGTGGTGGATATGAAAGCGAAGATGCTTATCAGAATGCGGAATTAGTCTTTCTCGATATTCACAATATACATGTCATGAGAGAAAGTCTTAGGAAGTTAAAAGGTAGATTTGTCTAAAAAAAATTAAATTTGATAAATATATTAATGTAATATTTTCTTTTTTTTTTAATTTACGTTTGCTTTATTTCTAGAATTATGTTTTCCCACAATTGACGAGGCTCGATGGCTATCAGGCATAGAATCAACAATGTGGCTTAAGCATATCAAATGTGTTCTTGCTGGAGCTGTAAGAATTGTGGACAAAGTTGAAAATCATAAAACTTCAGTCCTAGTCCACTGTTCTGACGGTTGGGACCGAACAGCACAAGTAAATATTTAATTCTTATTGACTTTTAATAAGAGATTTTTTTTTTATTGTTTGATGAAAAAATATGTTTTTGACTGAATGAAGAG
>NW_017259208.1:11351-11862 GCF_001594045.1 Atta colombica | reverse complement strand
TCCCTACAGATATATATATATATATATATATGAAAGATAAAACATTACAATATTTATTATACGTATTTATTGTTATTATCTTATTTAGCTTACAGCTCTCGCGATGTTAATGTTAGATCCATACTACAGAACCGTCAAGGGATTTCAAGTTTTAATAGAAAAAGAATGGCTTAGCTTTGGACATAAATTTCAACAGGTACATAGAACTTTCTTTAAATTTCAGTATTGTATGATGTTTCATTTGATGTTTTCATCATTCATTAATAATGATTTTTTTAGAGGATAGGCCATGGCGATGAACATCACAGTGATGCAGATAGATCGCCAGTATTTTTACAATTTATCGATTGCGTTTGGCAAATAATGCGACAATTTCCCAACGCTTTTGAATTCAACGAACATTTTTTAATTACTATTCTTGATCATCTTTACTCTTGCAGATTTGGCACGTTTTTGTTTAGCAGGTAAATATTTATAGGCGATTTGCATCTTATATTTTTATTATATATAT
>NW_017259208.1:3014-11281 GCF_001594045.1 Atta colombica | reverse complement strand
ATATTATATATTATATATATATACATGTATCATATTGATATAACATTTACAGCGAACGTGAAAGAGTACAAGAACAAGTGAAGCAAAGAACAGTCTCTCTCTGGTCGTATACTAATAGTCAATTACCTCTTTATCTGAATCCTCTTTATCGATCTGGTACGAATTATCAGCTTATTCTAATGCCAGTTGCTAGTATGCGATATATTAAACCGTGGAAAAGTTTGTATTGTAGATGGAACCCTAGTATGAGGCAACAGGTACATAAAAATATTTAATATAATTATTATGTTATATAGTTTACTAATTATAGAATGTCTTTATTGAAATATCTATTTTTACTTGCTTTAAGGATCCTGTCTATCAAAGAACAAGGGAGCTTCTAGTCTTAAAAGAGCAGCTCGAGAAGCAGCTGGAGGAAGGTAGACGTGAACAGGCCTCACGTGCGAATCGAGCCATTACCTCGCCGGCGCCACCCAGAATACATTCTCCGATTCACATATAGCGCCACGGGGAACTATTCTAATAATTTGTAGTTTTGTAAATGAGCTGTAAACTCTACTCTTTCGAGTACAAGATATTTTGATTGAAATTTATGGATGCTATGTATAATATGCCCACTTGATAAAAACGAATCTCGATTCGTGCGCATTTTTGCATTTTCAATGAATTAATCGCAACCATACATGCAACATTCCTTCTACAATAATTCATGTAAATTGTACCCAATTTATTTCATCGCAATCGAATATGATTTCGTACAAATGTATAGAGGGATAAACGTCTAAAAATTTATTTTATTTTATTCGATTTTAATTACAATATTATAGTATCTCCATCGTTATCATGTATGTGAAATTATAACCTCACATTCCTTATATTTTTTTTTGCTATAAGATTGGCTGAACATTCGCATTAATAAGATATACGGTGATTCGGCCATTAAAGACAATGCATATGCACAGATATAACTAATCCCCAAGTGTCCAATGATCATAGCGCTCTAAAAATGAAAATTGTGACAATAAGTGTATTTATTTTGTTTGAGGTTGGAGTTTTGATTGTTCGTGTACTTACCATGGACAGAAATTCTAAATGAGCAGATGTTTCATTATGCAAACGAATCGAATGTATAATAAAAGGATTTAAAAGGTAAGCACAGTATGTAAGTCTACTAAGAGGAATCCAGATTTTGCATGTTAACAGCTCTTTAATGATGCCTGTAATCAAGCGTTTGATAAGAATAAAATTTTTTTTCTAAATTATAACATTATTCTATGATGATTTATTTTTATCTATTACAAAAATGCTTATTAAGCCTTGTGTCCATGATGTTAAAATTCACTCCGAAATCTCGGAAGAATTTCTACCATCAGGGCCATTTAAGACTTTAAAGTAATTTAAAGTATTTAAAAAAATGGAATTAAATGGAATATTATACATACGAATAATATAACAATTTATTTATATTGATATTATATAAAATTTATCTATTTATATTGTCAGAAAGGAAAGGCGAGTCAAAGCTAATTGTTAAATTTTAATGATTAATTATATGATTAAATTATTTTTATCAATAATATTTATCAGTCCACATAAACATTAAATCATATAAACATTTCAACCTTCATCAGATTATCATCAGTGTAAAATAATAATAATTCAATTAATTGAAAAGAAAAATAAAAAGAATATAAAAGAGTCGCAATATAAATTGGTTAACACAATAGATAATTTAAATATTAAATATTTATAGCATTGATTTTAAAAATATATGTAAATTCCTATTTTCTTTTGATGGAAGGATTAAAAATATATCCAACGAGATCGCATGATTATAATTTTCCAGCATAAATTGTAAATGGTAATAGAATTTATTTTTTACTGCAATCATTGGAAAAACATCTACCAAAAATCCATTATTATATGAACTTGCTTCAGTAAATCGATGTCAATTTTTGCAGTAAATTTTATTTACAGTCTACAAGTTTCTCAGTCCATACAATTGCAGTAGGTTCACAATTTTCTTTAGTATTAGGTGTGGGAAAAATCGTGGCGTTTTTCCCGTTAGATGACATTAAAAAACGCCACGAACTTTTTCCCATACCTAATACATTTTTTTTCAATTATCATCTGATAAATTAATTATCTTTCAAACATAATGCAGAATAATGATTGCGATCATGCGACCTCATTGGATATATTCTTAATCCTTCTATCGAAAGAGAATACGAATTTACAAATACTTTTAATATTAATGACATTATAAATATTTTATATTTAAATTATCTATTACGTAACCGATTTATATTGTGTGTACCTTTTTTATATTTATTTCTATTTTTATTTTCAATTAGTTTAAATATTATGTGAATTTTATGCTGAGAATGACTTGATGAAAGTTGAAATGTTTGTATAATTTAATGTTTATATCGACTGATAAATATTAAAGATAGATTAATCATTAGCACTTAACAACTAACTTTGATCCATAGTCTTTTCTTTCTGGCAATTTTTATTTTTAAAAAATTCTTGAGAATTCAGAATATTTTTATTATTTTTTATCTATTTAATACTATTATTAAATCGACTAACCTCCATGCTCAGTACAACACACTATTACAATCCATGCTATGCCTATGGCCCAAACTGTTCTACTTATTGCAACATAGATAGCAGTAGACAGAACAGATATCTGTCGTTTGTAAAGGCCAAATAACACGAAAATGTTGCAAGCAGCACCAAGAATCCAATATAAAATTATAGTCTTCTGAAATTTATGCATTTTGTTAAAATGTTGTATATTAAAACAGGTCAACTAATATAGATCTTAACAATTTTCAGCAATTTTAACGATTTATTTTCATCAAGAAATTAAAAATAATTTGGATGTGTGTTATATAATTCTTTTATACATTTATATAGTTTTCTATATTATATACTTGTGGTTTTCAGCTGTGTATTGAACTGTAAAGTGAGAAATGTCAATGTATTAATTTATAAATGATTAATTCGTATACATATACAGGATGGGGAAGAAGTACGGAAACTCTGAAAAACCTTGAAAAATATTAGTTTTATTACAAAAAAATATTTCGAATAAAAGTTGTAAGATTTAAAAAGATCTATTTACTGATCTTATTTATTCTTTGAAGGTTGTTTCTCTTATTTTTATTTTTAGTGTCAAAGTCCCGATTTTGACAAATTATTTTATGCAAAAATGGCTTATTCCATTTTAAATATGGCACTATATGTTTTTTTAATCGTTATACAGATAGCAAGTTATATCATTTTGTCATCATTTTTTGATGTCAGCTTGCTATCAGGGTGAATACAATGCAATAATGCATTTAATTCTATGATATGCGTCTTAAGAAATTTTGAGTTCAAGGTCGATTTTAGCAAGGTTCCAAACATTCAAATGAGTCGTTACTCTCATATCATAGAGCTAAATGAATTATTGTATCGTGTTCAATGACCAAAAAAACATATAGTATCACAATTAAAATCTGGATTGAGCCATTCTTCATCAAATCAAACATACATTAAGGAAAATCGAAATAATTTAAAAACTTTGATTTAAAAATCGTTCACTAGCGATCTCTAAATCTTAATATATTTTGATAAAAATTTAGGGATGTTCTTTTGGGATGGAAGTTTTTGAACTGAGAGACTGATTAAAATTTTTTTTCTTGTCAGTTTAATATATTTGTATGTATGTATGTATAATTGCAGATATGGTTTAAAAATTATTATTAAAGCTAACTTTTTGTAAAAATTAATTTGATATTCCAATCCATGATTTATAATTATGAATATTTCAAATCCGCGTTCTGCACAATTAAAAATAACAAAATTTTATTAATCGGTAGCTTACATACTCCATAACTTCAACAATTAATGGTACCAATATATTGATATCAAATTCTCTTATATAAAGATAAATATTATATACTTTACCTTTTTCAAGGCTATTTTTTTGTTAAATCTTTTTATAATGTAACCTGTAATCATTCCAATAATATATGGACCAATTCGAATCCATGGTGGATAGTATAAGACATCTTGAAGTCTGTACTGTTCGTCCAAACTGTAATAATAAAAAAATGTTTATTTACTTAAATAGTCTCACAATTAATAAGATGCTTTGCAACTTACGTCGGAACATATTCATAAATGTATGAGATATAACCGCTTAAGATAACCGAGCTAATCAAAAGTGTACCTAGTATGACAACAGCCACGTAAAAATATCTGAAATTTGTAGCTTTTATTTATTCATACATGCATTGAAAATATGTAACATTCTACAGTTAATGATTGTTTAACTTACACAGTTGACAGAATTAAAAGCGCCAGACCGATTATAAAGAATTGCATATCGCTGGATAGATACCAACTCCAGGACAAACACTAAAAAAATGTTTCTTAATACTCGAAATAAGGAGTCTCTCTTACACGGTTTTGAGTGTGTGATGCCAGAATGATATTATAATTAAAGCTATATTCTAAAATTTACTGCCACTGAAAATTTATAATTTACGTTATGTACTATAGATTTTCAGTACTGGCAGTATATTTTGGAACCAGCCTAAATTGGCATTCGTACCATCGTATTGTGATTAAACAGATTATTTATGTACAAGACATTTCTCCACCAGTATTTCGCGCAAGTTTCGTGCGATCTTTCTTCAACGTAGAATTGCGAAGTCTTGTCGTACCAAGTTGAGTTTAATTGCACTATTCCTATCATTATTATATAAGTTGGTGTCAACCTTAAAAGAAATTTCTAGATTTAATTTTAAAAACTATAGAGAAAGCAATTATTATTATCTGGCTCATTGTTAAATTGAATTTTTTAATCGCATTCTGTGTTATTTTACTTATTACTGTACCATTGATGCTGTCATGCTTATAGCGTCTTTGTTTATTGTTCGCGTGAATCAAGATAACGTTAGAAACGTACCGGATATATCTCTTTATTATGCTGACAAAGAACTCATTTAGTTTCTCTCTGTAATGAATCGGCTTAATTTTTTCCTTGTCTGTTTTGTGCTTTAAATACACGTAAGCCAATAAAAATCCGCTTAAAAAGAAATAAGTGTCAACCGCTATACTTGCGTTGCTTATCACTTGAATGGGGATACCTTCAGCGAATCTCAACGTCCATATTTTATTATCTACGTATGTGAAATGACGTTTGTTATGTATGGAAAACAGTACGGTTAGGAGACGTAGATAATCAGTTTTACAATTTTTGTGTCAGTATACACTTACCGAAATAGTCCGCTGTGTAAAATATGGTGTGAGCTATGATTATCCAAAGCATGGACAGAAATCTTATGCCGTGAATGACGGCTATTGCTTCGGTGTCCAATTTTGTGTTAAATATTATCTTCGTACTTGTGTAAACAGAGAAACACATTAATACATTCCCAAATCTACTTCTTTTCTCACGTGAAGACGACAAATCTGTCATTTTTATCTCCTCGACCGCGTTTTCTACATCTAAATCACAATTCAGAATCTGTATTGATTAAAAATTGCAAAAGATGCTTTCCACGGGGAAGACAAGAAAACTTAACTTAACAAGCAAACAATTGAAAAAAAAAGATATTGCACTATAAGGAATAAATAACAGAGAAAAAATATTTTTTTGCATTTTAAAGTTTTATGAAAATAATGATTCCAATTTAGTAAAAAAAGTTTTAATGTGTAAAAGTTTTAATGTGTGAGCGTGATTTTCTTTTGAAATATCAGGAATATAACAAAATTAGTATTACTCCATTACCGAAGAAGCTCAAAAAATTTTACCCATTAATTAGATATATACTTACTAACGATAGTTTTAGCGTTTGCTTTTAAATATGTTTGATATATAAATATATCGTATATCGTACCGCTTATCATCATGGCAAAGGTAAGCACTAAAACAACACTGAAATGATAAAATTAATATTTGCAGATATCTCTTCCATCTCGCTTTCTCAAACTCTCGGAAGAGATACGAAAATTTATATCATTTACGTATATTGTTTTATTTGTAATGTTAATTTTTTATTGTCTATATTTTTCGGCATACCATATGAGGAGTGTCGCACCACTTAACAGCCATTGGTGATCGTCTTTTAAACTTTTTACCTGGATTAGGCTGAGGTCCATGGAATAGAGATCATTGATTAAAAGAACTCTATCTCTAAATATTCTTTCTAGAATGAAACTTATATTATTCATGGAACAGGATGCGGGTAAACAGAGGCCGAGCGTAATCAGGTCCTAAAATATATATAAAATCTTCTATATACAGTATATAAAAAGTACCGGAACTCCTAAATATCTTGAAAAATGTAAGTTTTATAAAAAAAATATTTCAGGCAAAAGTTTAAAAAGATTTATTAACACTAAAAATACAAATAAAAGTAACAACTTTCAAAGCCTATGACCTTGACAAGTATTATTAAGGTCATGAACACAACATTTAAAAGATTTTACATCAGTTAGACATCTTAGATAATAGATAACTAATGCCGACAGTATGATAACATTTAAGTTATAGAACTCAAAAAGTATTCCAAGAAAAAAAAATTTGTTATAATGTTTTGAGGAGTTTTTGAAATAAGCTAAGAATAAATGTAATAAAAATGGAAGTTTTCACTTTAAAAAATGATGTGACTTTGATCTGATCTTGGTAACACCATCCAAGGTTAAATAATTAATAAGAGCTATGAAAGCTAGATTTTAACCTCTACAATTTTTATTTGAAACATTTTTTTTTATAAAACTGACATTTTTCGAGATATTTAGGGTTTTTTTCTTTCAAATAAAAATAGAATAAAAACGGGCAATTAAACTGCAGTTTTTTATTTTATGTAATATGTAAATAAGATCAGAAGATACATGCAATCGAAATATATATGTATGTGATATTCGCATCAATTATCGCGTATTAAGGTTCTTAATTGGCCGGTTTTGAATTTTTTTATTTGTGTTAATATTTCAAGAGTTAATATTTCAATTGTTAATATTTCAAGTGTTAATATTTCAATTTGAATTAGTTTTTCTTTATTTGTTTATTGTTATTTATTAATAAATTTATTGTTTGTTAATATTTTTACATGTTTTTTATAATTTCGCATTGAAAAGTTTGAATATTCATTCATTAGAGAGATCACGTAAGTATCAAATGAGTTGTAAGTTAATTTTAGTATAACTTTCTTTTTACAATTTACGACATTATACATGTCACATGACCTAAAGATTACATTTAATGTATTTAAGCCCGTTTGCAATAAATAGTGAATTGAAAAATTACTCTAATTTTTTCGCATTAATTAATTTTAAAGTGTATTAAGAAAAAAATGTATTAAATTTTAATAAATATCTGTTTGAATAGTACTAATTATTTTCTAAATACTCGCCGTTTATAGCAAATATATATTAAATGTGTATCTATGTTGCATTTATATCTTGTTTCATTTTATATCAAATAATTAAATTAAATATAATTAAATACATAATTAAAATATGGATGTGAAATATCCAAGTCAAAGTACGTATGTAATACATATGTAATATGTAACAGATATATTGTAGCGTGCATATTTAAATGCATATATAACAAACATTTTTGATACACATTTAACAGAATGTAATAATATATCATAAGATGACGTATCGTAGCCACCACATAACATTTAAAAAATCAAAAATGGACAGTTTTGAGCAAGTTTCTGCAATGTGCGCGGTTATTATCTGAATCTATAAGAATAAACAAATTTAAAATCGCGATATGAATACACAGTCAAGAAATAAAGGCTTGCTTCAGTCAAGATTGGATTTTTAGTGCTGATCGGAACATTTTCGTGTGAAATTTAAGTTAAATAATAACAAATAATTTAAATTAAATAATATGTCAAAGATAAGTTTTTATTTTATAACATTGAATTTCTACATCAATAATTGAATGTAATTGCTGTACAATTAATGCATATCTGATTTTTTAATATAGATTACATAGTACATTTTGAACGCGTATTTGCATTATTGGATATACGTATCAAATACATAATTTATATATTTAATATATATCGAATATATAATGTCATATTTGGTATGTAACGTAAATTATGTATCTATTGAGCGGACATTCATCGATATTAAAACACGTATATCTGGTACATAATTCATACGAATTGCTACGTATTTTTATATAGTATTAATATAACATTTCAAATTTCATATATCTGCTATATATTTAAAATCTAAAATGC
>NW_017259208.1:0-2914 GCF_001594045.1 Atta colombica | reverse complement strand
ATAGAAAAATGCAGGAAATGTTCGATTTAGGATTACCAAACATATTATTAAAAATTGAACTTGAAGTAAAAATTTATAATCTATAATAAAAAAATCCGGTATTATTAAAAACACGATATACTCTCTGGAAAAAAATGTTTCATATATAATTATATATAATTACATAAAAAAATTGACATATTTTAGATATAATTTTATATAATTATATATAAAATGTGTTCATATATGTACACCCTTTTTTCGAGTAGATAATCTCAAGAAGAAAGAACTTACTTCATTTGGTATATTGACGTGATATTGAAGAGTACTGTTGTGTCTGAGATAAGCGACGAAGTAATTCAATTGGAAAGGTGGAAACTCATTCTGCGGATTGCGGTATCTCGTGTTGTTAAATATATGCCGTTTCGCGAACTCGAAGGGAGTTCTGTTCATTACATCAAAGCACTGACTACGACTGCCCAGCCAAAAATTATTTCCATAAAGGAAACCTGATTCGAATTCGCCACTAGAATCCAATGCTTGAAGACAAAAATACACAATTATTATATTTATATTACAACATTCTAGTATATAGTGTTTCTTATTCATTGCTACTTAATCACTGAAACTTTTATTGCTAAAGGCAGGATCATTGTCACTTGCAAAAGACAACTCTTAGATAACTCACATAATTTAGGTATTTTTAAATTTCATTAATCTAACGTCGCAATGCGTGCGTGCGTACATGCATGCGTGTGATGCGCTTCGCTTCGCTATAATAGCCTCAATGATTATTACAAAACATAATTATATAATTTTAATATCATTTTGTGCATTATTATTATGCATTTTATAAATAATATTTGATATAATAAAAAGAGATATAATAAAAAGAAATTGTTAAATAAAATTGTAATAACAAATATGAAATATTTGTTGAAATTTTTGTGACTAAAGTAATACAACGAAGAATAATTTTTAATCGCTCTATTTCGTGACTTATTACTAACTTTCACTCGGATCACTTTTTCATATAAACGATTGTGTTAAAAAATAAAAAACTCGATGTATAAGGAATATATCTATTTGATTAATTGTGTACATAAGAGAGTGTATTCTCAGCTGTAATGTTCTCCAAACTACAGGTATACCGCACAATCTTATGAGATGTAGGATCCTCGAAATGAATTGAGAGAAAATTGTGCGGTGTTGTACGCATAATAAACGCTTTTCTCTCGCATATGCAGTCAAGAAACTAGTTCCTTGTGTAACACGAAGAAAGTTGATTCTGGTACTGAGTGTTTAAACCGAAAGTTACGCGTGCGACATAATCACGGTAGTAATACACTTATACATTGAAAAATATGTTATATAATGTGAATAAATGAATTACGTTTGGAATGCAAATTATACTCCCAAACAGATTGTTTTCCAGTAAAAAAAAGCCTATATTTGAGGTTTAAGTAACCAAAGTAATAAGTGCCACTTTTCAAACTCGTAATTTTAACAATCTATTACATAGACTGCACATTTTAAGGCATGCGAATATATTTTAGAGAAACTTAAAAATTTGTAGCTCAAAAAAAAATCGTTTCGACAACTCTTTGTATTGGTACTATCTAAATTTGAAATCCCGATAAGTCATCCTTTTACTAAATCAATTTTTTTAAATCAATTAACTTAATTAATTGAATAAACTGAATTTACTACTTGAAATAAAAAGTTGCTTTTTATTCAACGTAAGAATGCATGTACAACTAATACTGTATATAATAATTTACATATAATTAATTAAATTAAATATAAAATCTCTGACGATTAATTCAATATGCTGCAAAAGTAATTAGAGAGATCAATGTGCAATGATATCGACGTATAAAATATTTAAAATTTTTTAGATTCATCGCGATTTCTCATTTATATCTAATAGCGTTTTTTCACTGGTAGAACTGGTTCGCCCTGGACTTTAAAGCCGTTGTACAAATCGACGTAAAGATGTGTTTAACAAAAATATAGAAACGAATTAAATTTCGAAATCCTTATTTTATTGTCCTATGATAAAATTTTCGATTGTGCTTTGATAAAATATATTGGGTATTTTATTAATTGAGATATTTCACTTTTACGTTCAGATTAATATACAACGGTTCAATAGTATACAACAGCTTTAATATGCACTGGGTGCGCACCATTTCTGCCAGTGAAAAACGCTATAAATATTAGATGTGTTTGATATCGACATAAGGACGATTGCTATATTACACTTTAAGTATTCGGCCATTATACGCAACAAAATGACCCGACATCCAACTTTGCTTTATATTCATATTATTGACTCAGCCGATTTCTGGAAGTGTAATTTCTGCATGGCAACAACAATTTGTAATTATTTGGTTTGTATAACTGTGATGTGTCTTGCATGCGTAATTGGCCAAAATATAGTAGAGACTAGTAGAGATCATAAGGCCATAATGCGTTTATTATAATATGTAGGGAGAATAAACTTGGTAAATATGGAGGAAAGAATAAGAAATTGACTGATATTCCATTAATTTTCTCACATTTCACTGTGATTGAGCAATTTGTTTATTTTTACTTCTTACACCAAGCTGACTCTGCAAATTGTAGACGACGCTTAACATAAGCAGTAGCAAATTCAACACTTTGATTTCCTTCGCAATACAAAATTTTTCATGCATAAATATGTATAAGTATGTTTATACATAATTATACATTCATGCATGACAAATTTTTTATTGAGTTATTGTTACGTTTTATAGTGTAAGTTTTTTTTGTGTGGCTTTATCTGTGATTAGTGTTCTTTAGTTATTATATTTTCCTCTTATGTATTAATTTAGTTGATGACCTAGGATGGAGCTAAATAATTTTTATGCATAAATATGTATAAATATGTATAAATATATATAAATATATA
>NW_017259207.1:1571988-1579259 GCF_001594045.1 Atta colombica | reverse complement strand
GCCCCAGAAAGTGGATTGCCTCACGTCGCGTCTATCAGCCGCGTGATTTGCACACTTGGTGTGCCACACAAACTATTGTGGTTCGCAAAGTATTGTGGTTATGAAGGCTTCGTCGACGTTAGACGCGCGTTAAATGTGACACGAGAAGCCGGTCGTATTCGCAATAATCTCACTGTCGGTCGTCCCGTATCCACTGTGTCGATCGTAGTAAATTGTCTTGCTCAATCCGCACTTTTGTTTTGCATGTGTGATCTGCTGCAAAATCAAATAATTCGTATTGATAAGATTTTTCTTGTGTGAAATGCTATTGAAGATTTTAGAATTATGATTGTTGTATCTTTGATGTTATTATTGTGAACCAATTTTTTAATTAATTTTTTGATTTCGAAAATATTTATTGTTAGCGTCATTAATTTATGTAGAAACCATTGCTACATAGCTTGATGTATCAAAATCTGGTTTGTTTTTTTGATAGAAACCCTTAATTTTAAACAGAACGATAGAAACAGCGATAAAAATTATTATTAATGTTTATTTATATATAATATATATTTTGTCAAGATATATTTCGTTTTATTTTTGTAATATAATGTTTTTTTTCATGGATTACTCAGATAGTTATAATTTTTACAAATTATTATATTTTTGTTTTGTTGTTATCTATGTCGTGCTATTTTTTTATCCACAGTTTGTTTTTATATTACTATTGTTTTGTTTTTTCCATAGTTTTTTTATATTCTTCTCCGTAATTGATTAATTATTTTATTAATTATTTTGTATTGCAGTTGAATTATTTACAGCTGCTTTATAAGATATGTACCGTACACACGTATATATATATATATATATATATGCACTCATTGTGAATAATAGTAAATAAATTTATACACATCAGGGACAATTTAATGTATTTATGAACCAATTATGAATTAATTTTTCTTTATTTATGTATTTCCTTGTCATTATATTCTAAACATTTTAATAGTCTGAAAATTTGAATGATATTCTTCTCTTTGTTGTGTTGAATCATTTCAAAATTTTTTGCTATTTTGTTGTTTTTTCTTTTTACATTATATAAATATTTTGAACGTAATATATTATATTGTGTGAAAGTAATTTTTGATATCAAATAAGTAATGCTAACATTTTTATTTCCATATGTATTTGTATACTACTTATATGTATATACATTTGTGCATGATAATTGATCAGTTATTATATTATATACTGTATGCATTATGCGCGAATGTTAATTTTTTTGGGATCTCATGTCATGAATTTTATATATTTTATTTAAAATATATTTTATTTATAATGTTCTTTGAAAATACGAATGATATTATTATGTATTTTTATATTGTACGCGATTCTGTATCGGGTTTGCATCGAAAAATTATTTTACCATATATTATTTTTTTATCGCTTAGAATTTTATTAATTTCGTAAATTTAAATTTTTTCGAGTAACATATATAACGTATTACGAAAGAATTAAAAGTTATAATGTATATAATATTTAATGTATATATACAGGTCCCAGTTTTAACTAATCTTTTGTGTAGATAGGGTGGACTAAACTGAGTCGAAAAGTCCTTTACATTTTGCAATTTTCGCAAGGTTAACGAGATATTAATTACTAAAAGTCCCTAAATATTATTCTTTAATAATTTTTCACTCAAATACTATCAACTTCACAGAATATTTGCAAGAGACAAACATCATTAATTTTTTTCTTATAAAATTCTAAAAATTTTTTTTCAAAATTTTTTATTAACTTTTTCGTACATTTTCTTATTTTTAACATCATGAGAAAATATAATATTAAAAAATTCTGAAAAAATGCTCAGAATTTTATAAGAAAATAAATAATTTTTATCTTTTGCTGTTTTTTTATAAAGTTAATAACATTTGAGTACATAATTAATAAAGATCAATTTAACGATTTTTAGTAATTAATATGTCGTTGTGAAAATTTCAAAATGTGGTACAGGACCTTTCGAATTCAGTTTAGTCCGTTCTATCAATACAAAAGCGATTGGCCTAACGGGCCAAAACTAACGGGACATCCTGTATATATACATATATATATATTGAAACCTTTTGAAGAGAAAACCTTCAGAACGAGAATATATAAGTGGAATGCAATAAATATATTTTTTCTAAACTTAAATATAATTCCAAATTTAAATAATGCGTCACGGAGAAATTCTGTGCAATTTTTATGTATTAATTTTTTTTTAATATTATTTTTCTTTATCTCATTTTACGATCTCTATTTTTCGATTCGACTTGCGTGTTTAATTCGAATCGAACGAAATATTCTCGACGATGACAATAAACCAACTATAGGAGAAGTTTTTCTTCTTCTTATTGATTTCTGGTCAAAATGCAATCAAACTACGGCTAGATTTAACCAAGGTAAGTTCAATCTGGTCCGAAAAAAGAAGAAGGAATGCAATATAAGGAATAAGGTAAGTGGTTATTGGACCACGTGATGTATAAGGTAATATACAAAGTAATTTGTTTATTTGCTTAATTTTTTCCTATTTTCTCATATACGTTTCCCCTATTTTATTATAAATGTGAGAGATTGGGAATATTTTATTTAAATTCTAATCGCACGCGTATAATTGAAACTGCATTTTTTCTTAAATTTCTCGCTTGAGGTTTTAGGTATAAATCGCATGTCGCATCGTGATTTTAATTAAAGATTTTTTTTATTAAGTTAAAATATACGGATGGATAGAAAAATGGATAGTAAAAAATATGGATAAGTAAAAATATAGATTGGAATACGGGTTAGTAGGAATATCGGTAGGTATAAAGATACGGTTAGGTAGAAATTTAGTCAGGTTTTGACTAAGGACAGATGGACATAATAATTTGATAGGATAGGAAAAGGTATATTATGGACAAATTAATATCTTAAACGCAATAGTAATAAATATAATAATATATTTATTATTAATATTATAATTGTTAAATTAAACCTTACACAACTTACTATTATTTTAAATATAATAATAGATATATTACTGTATTTATTGTTATTATATTTTTAATAACAACAACTTAAAAAATTATGTTACTTTTTTTTAATAAATTTTTAGAAACATAACATATTATTGTGAATACTATGTATTATATTTGTAATTTATGTAACAATAATTGTAAATTATTGTATATTATTTGTATTTTATTGTACATGTTATGTATTGTAATTGTAATTTATCTATAATAATTATAAATTATTATTATTATTGAGTTTAATAATATTTGTAAATAATATGTTAATTATTGTAATCGAATGCGTTTATTAAGACAGAGATCGATTCCATTGAAGATTTGTTTTGAAAAGTAATTACAAATTCTTTTATTACTAAAAGATTGTTAATAAATTTGGAAAATATTTTACATTCAAAATCCATATTAAAAGTTATAACACTTTTTAGATTTTCACGGATTAAAAGTTCTTCTATTAAAAGTTATACTTTTTATAGCATGTATATATAATAATAAATAATTATAGATGTTACGACAATGATATAGTGCGTGCGTGCGTGTGCGCGCGCGCGCGCGCGCGCGCGTGTGTGTGTGTGTGTGTACATATATACAACATTTGTTCGTGAAATTTAACATTAGTGTCTTAGATTACAAAGTGATAAATTTAATATATTTTTGCGAAATTGCAAATTTTATGTTATAGCTGCTTATAGAATTCGCGAAATGTCTTATTTTATCTCACTCTTATTATGAAACAAAGTATATTAAATGTACAAAGTATATAATTAAATATTTAAACGAATTTTTAAATTATGTTTCATAATTAAATATATTAAATCAATAAAATAAATAGAATAAAAAATAATTAGAATGCCGTGTTATTTTGACATTTATGGACTATTTCTGCCTCGACAATGGGATTTCATTGCTATATTATCCCTTGCGTCAAGTGGACATTAATAAATATTGTGATTCGTACCGATGAATAGTCGTAGTGATTTTTGATGTAGAAAGTTATTTTCCATCAGTTTCCATAACATCTGTCTGAAATGTCTAGTTCGGTGTCTCGATGAATCTGGGGATTTTCGTTATAGTATTGAAATTAATTTTGGATTTTCTTAATAGTCCTTGCAGTGATTTCAGAAAGAAGAATGACAACGATGTAAATTAATTAATTTTTTTTAAGTTAAATCGCAAAGTCTTTTAAATAATATATCCTGAGAGAAGAGTTCTTCTCTTTAAATATTCTTCCATTAATTAATATTAATGCTGTTTTGATTAAAATGGATTAACAGATTGAAGTAGCTGTTATTTACAGCAGTTATATATAAAGACTGAATTACATTAAATAAATTACAAGTTTGGTCGCGACTTCTTTGAAAAAAATATTGTTACAAATGAATATATCTTTTATTTTAATCTTTAGTTTCTTTTAAGAAATTATTTTCAGGCACTGATCATCCCTTTAATCGAGAACATTAATTAATTTTTAAATATTCCAGAATATTTGTAACATAACTATACTAACATATATTTTAAATATTTTTAGTTGTTTTATGTAATAAAATACATACAGCAGTGTATACATTATATAAAAAATTCTTCATTCATTTCATAAAATTGTATCAAAGAGATTTATACTTATTTGAATAAATTATGGTGATGGTACAATATAAATAAAAAATGTGTGGGCACTTATTAAATTCGAGATGAATCGATTAGGTACCCCGATATCAGTAAGATAACTGTAATTATTTAAATGTTACATTTAATATTTAGATAATTTATTTAATTATTAAACTACATTTAATGAAATATTGTAGGAAAATAGAAAACGATGAATTTTATTCATTAAATATTTGATTGAATATGAAATTAATTGAAATGTTATTGTTATCGGGTCGATTCACCTCGAACAATTGGTACCTGAGAATTTTTGTATTCACACATTTTGTATTTAATAAATTATAATAAAAACGTATGTATTTTATTATTTCAAAATATAATCATTTGTAACCACTCTTTAATAGAGATCGCCTTATCTGTGTCCTTTGATAATAAAATATGTATTTGTAATAGTGGAAAATATATTTTCTTGTGTAAATCTTGATCGTACGTATTAAAGAACTGAGATGAATATCAATTAAATTATTAAAATATTTGAAAAATTGCATTATACTTGCATTATGCAAAGATTAGAAAAAGTGACAGTTGTTAACTCATTACTGAAATAGCTGCTGTCGGGAGCAGTTCAGAAAATCCGGGATTTATTTCCTCTTGTAGTGGAGTTCTTGGTGTTCATCAGACCACTTAACTTTCCTTTGCGGATTAACTCCGTGGAACTCGACAGAAATAGAGCACAGCTTATTCTCTAACATGTAGATCGTTCTTCTTTGTGTCGGATACTACTCAATGAGCCACTCAGCGGAAAGACTTGATTTAGTCGAATTGTTAGATTCCCCTATTGAACGCGGTGATAAAGCGATTTTTAGTAAAGTAAAACGAAAATTAGAATTTACCACGATTAAATATATCGACTAATTTATTTGATTGTGTTATTAACATGAATGCGAAATATTTTTCGATATGTATATCGTGGAATAATAATTATGCTAGACTCACGTTGCAACAGAAATAAAAATTGTGTGTACTAGAATTGATTGATATTATTTTTTTTGTCATATATGTTTTTATTTGATTATTGTCTTACAAGCTTTGCTATTTTTTGTGTACTATATATTTTATTTCAATCTTGTAAAAATGTAGTTTTGATACGTATACATTATGTATCAATAATTTACATTTTTTTAAATTAAAAGACATATATAATGAATTTATTAACAATCTTTTTGGTTAATCGTATAAATTATTATAAATGAAGCAAAATAAACTTTACAATTGCTATTTGATTAATAAAAAACGTTATATATAGTCATATATAATCATTTATTTATACGTATTTTACATTGCATTGATAAAATTGTATTATTATATGCATACTGAGCAAACGTTTTGTGTTATTTTACATCTTAAAGAAATTATGTATGTATTCTCATTGTATTATGTTATATTTTTAATTTTATATAATGTAATTCTATAATGTAATTTTATAATGTAACTCTTTTATAACATGTTATATAGAATGTAAAATAATTGTGTACCAAATAATGTAAACAATAACAATGTGAAAAATATACCGTAGGGATAAAACTTTGATCTAATCGAGATATCTTTTACCTAAATTTTGAAACGCCTCTACGACGCGCATATCTAAAATCAGGAACGTCTTTAAAACAGTTTTCAGACTTTATTTCTAGATTTTGACATGTGTGTTGTTATTGTTAAAATTTGTGTCAAAGTTATCCCGATTTTAAGCCTTTCTCATTTTACAGTATGTTGTGTAAATCCCCTATAAAAACATAGATGCAATAAGTTTTAAGTCTTAAGACATTGTAGTTGAGAAGAATATCGACTATGATTGGTCAATTTCTTAAGGCTTAAGATTTATTACATCTATTGTGTTTCGGGACTAAAGAAAAGAGGTCCGCCGATTGAAATTGGCGGGGGTGGTGGAGGGCCTCTACAAGGTTGGTCCGCTTTTATTGGAAATTTCTGTTTTAATCCTAAGATATTAGTTCATTTATAAAGAAAATTGTAAATTATAGCTTAGATAGAATGCATAATAACTGCAATAATATTTGATAAAAGAGCAGAGTAGTCTTATAAAATTTGAATTAATGAATAAATTATATATATTGTAATTTTTTTACAATCCCTTTATATGTATGTATTGAGATTTATTATATATAGATAGTCTGAAATATGTTTTATTAATTTTCATTATCATATATTGTAATTTTTTTTTATTAAAAAAAATTATAATATGATAGAAAATAAATTATATAATAAACATTAAATTAAAAAAATATAAAAGTATGATAAAAGTATTTAAATATTAAAAGCAGGAGACATTACAAGTATATTTCCCATTTCTGGTTCAAGGAAAGAGGACCGCCGATTACAATCGGCAAGGGTGATGGAGAGCCTCTAGAGAGAGAGTCGATTCAATTTTGCTTGTTTAAATTTTGTTGAACTTTAAATTGAATATGATCCACTTAAAAATAATTTATGTTTAGTAGCTTGATAATTTCAAATACATTTAGTAAAAACGAAGCAATTTACATAAAAGTATTATATTATATAATATAATAGCTGTAATATTATAATGTTACAATTTTGTAAAATTGTAATTTTATTTAATGTTTTATG